>NW_028124462.1:0-61328 GCF_965194825.1 Balaenoptera physalus
TAGTAGCACTTCAATACATAAGATATATCCTAACAGCCCTAAAAGGGGAAACTGAGAGTAACACAAAAATAGTAGGGGACATTAACACCCCTCTTTCACCAATGGACTGATCACCCAAAATGAAAATAAACAAGGAAACGTGGGCTTTAAATGACACATTGAACAAGAGGGACTTAACTGATATGTATATGACTTTCCTTTGCAAAACACCAGAAAACAGTTTCTTCTCAAGTGCTCATGGAACATTCTCCAGGATATGTCATATCTTGGGTCACACATAGAGCCTTAGTCAATTTAAGAAAACTGAAATAGTATGAGGTATAATTTCCCACCACAGTGCCATGAAACTAGATATCAATGAACGGAAAAAAAGAACTGTAAACAATAGAAACACATGGAAGCTAAACAAAACGCTGTTAAATAATCAAGCAATCACTGAAGAAAACAAAGATGAAATCGCAAAATACCTGGAAAAAAATGACAATGAAAATACGACCACCCCAACCTATGGTATGCAGCAAAAGCAGTTCTAATAGGGAAGTTGATAGCAATAAAATCCTCCATCACGGAACAAGAAATCCCCCATATAAACAACCTAGCCTTACACCTAAAGCCATTAGAGAAAAATGGACAAACACCCAACAAACAAAAATGGATTAGCAGAAGGAAAGAAATAAGAAAGTTCAGATCAGAAATAAGTGAAAAATAATGGAGAAAACAAGAGCAAAGATCGGTAAACCTAAAAGCTTGATATTTAAGAGCATGCATATAATGTATCCACCATTAGCCAGATTTATTAAGAAAAGAAGTGGAGAAGATCCAAACCAACAGAATTAGAAAAGAAAAAGGAGAAGTAACAACTGACCCTGCAGAAATACAAAGGATCATGAGAGATTACTACAAACATCTTTTGCCAATTAAATGGACAACCTGGAAGATATGGACAAATTCTTCGAAAAGCACAACCTTCTGAGACTGAACCAAGATAAACAGAAAGTATAAACAGACTAATCGTAAGCACTGAAATTGAAATTGTGATTAAAATTTTCCAACAAGCAAAAGCCCAATATCAGATGGCTTCACAGGCGATTTCTATCAAAACTTTTGACAAGGGCTAACACCTATCGTTCTCAGACTCTTCCAAAATATAACAGAGTGAGGGACACTCCCAAAATCATTAAACGAGGCCACAATCACTCTGATACTAAAATCAGACAGGTTCTCAACTAAAATTGAACACTACAGGCCAATATCACTGATGACCTTAAATGTCAGAATCTCAAAGAAAATACTAGAAAGTAGAATCCAACAGCACATTAAAGGGATAATACACCATGATCAAGTGGGCTTTATCCAACGAAGGTTGGATTTTTCGATATATGCAAATCAATCCAGATGATAAACCATACTAACAAAGTGAAGAAGAAAAATCCTACGATTATCTCAATAAATGGAGAAAAATCTTCTGGAAACATTCAAAAAGAGTTTAGGATAACACTCTCCAGAAAGTACACATAGAGTGAATGTACCTCAACATAATAAAGGCCATATATGACAGACCCACAGCCAACTTTGTTCTCAAAGGTGAAATACTGAAACCATTTCCTTTAAGATCAGGAAAAAGACAAGTTTGCAAACTGTTACTAATATTACTTAAGCAGGTTTTGGAAGTTTTACCCACAGCATTCAGAGAAGAAAAAGAAATTAGAAGCATCCAAGTTGGAAGAGAAGAAGTCAAACTGTCACTTTTTTCAGATGACTAGATAGTATACACAGAGAATTCTAAAGACGCTACCAGAAAACTACCAGAACGAATCAATGAATTTGGGACAGTGACAGGATACAAAGTTAATGCACAAAAATCTCTTGCATTACTATGCACTAATGATGAAAAATCCGAAAGAGAAATTAAGGAAACACTCTCATTTACCATTGCTACAAAAAGAATAACATACTTGAGTGTAAACTTACCAAAGAGACAAAATACATGTGTGAGGAAAACCATGACACACTGAGGAAAGAAATTAAAGGTGACACAAAGAGATGGAGACATATACCATGTTTTTGGACTGGTAGAAACAACATTGCAAAAATGACTATGCTACACAAAGCAATCTACAGTTCATTGCAATCCCTATCGAACTACCAATGGCATTTGTCACAGAACTAGAACAAAATATTTCACCATTTCTGTGGAAACACAAAAGAGCCTGAAGAGCCAAAGGTATCTTGAGAAAGAAAAACAGAGCTGGAGGAATCAGGTTCCCTGACTTCAGACTATAAAAAACATCTATAATAATAAAGATGGTATGCTACTGGCACACAAACAGAAGTGTACATCAATGAAACAGGACAGTAAGCCACGGATAAACCCACACTCCTTTCTATTTGATAAAGGAGGCAAGAGTATACAATGGAGAAAAGATAGCCTCTTCAATAATGGTTCTGGGGAAACTGCACAGCTACATGTAAAACAATGAAATTACAACACTTCTTAACTCCATACACAAAAATAAACTGCAAATCGATTACAGACCTAAATGTAAGGCCAGACACGTTAAAACTCTTAGAGGAAAATAAAGGCAGAACACTCTGTGACATAAATCACACAATGACGTTTTGGGACCCCCCTCATAGAGAACTGGAAATAAAAACAGAAAGAAACAAATGGGACCTAGTGAATCTGAAAAGCTTTTGCAAAGCAAAAGAAATGAAAATCAGGATGAAAAGACAACCCTCAGAATGGGAGAAAATATTTGTAAACGAAGCAACTGACAAAGGATTAATCTCCATTGAGCTCATGCAACTCAACATCAGAAAAACAAACAACCCAATCCAAAATAGGCCAGAAGACCGAAAAAGATATTTCTCCAAAGCATATATACTATTTGCCAAAAAACACATGAAACCATGCTCAACATCACTAATCATTAGAGAAATGCAGATCAAAACAACAATGGGGGAGGAACTTGAAGATGACGGAAGAGTAAGATGCGGAGATCACTTTCCTCCCCACAGATTCATCAGAAATAAATCTGCAGGAAGAACCGCTCCTATAGAACAGCCACCGAACACTGGCCGAATCCTCACACCTCCCAAAGGGCAAGAAACTCCCCACGTACCTGGGTAGGGGAAAAGAGGAACGAAATAACGGAGACAAGAGACTAGGGATGGGACTTGCAACAGTGGGAAGCAGCTGTGAAAGAGGAAAGGTTTCCACACACTAGAAAGCCCCTTCGCAGGTGGACAGTGTGTGCAAGGGAGTGGGGAAGCTTCGGAGCCACGGAGGAGAGCCCAGCAACTGAGGTGCGGAAGGCAAAGTGGACAGATTCCCGCACAGAGGAGCGATGCCGACCAGAACTCACCAGCCTGAGAGGCTTGACTGTTCACCTGCCGCGGAAGGCAGGGGTTGGAGGCTGAGGCTGCGGTTTCAGCCGGATCCCACGGTGAGGACTGGGGCTGGCGGCATAAACATAGCCTGAAGTGTGCTAGTGCAACATGTCTATCTCAGAGGGAGTCCTGGAAAAGTCCTGCAACTGCGTAAGAGACAAGAGAATTTTTCTTCCCAATTTCTTTCCTGGTGCGTGAGGAGAGGGTATTAGGAGCGCCGCGTAATGGAGCTGCAGAAATCGGCGTGAGGTGCGGCTATCAGCGTGGACCCCAGAGACTGGCATGAGACGTAAGGCGGCTGCTGCCGCCACCAAGAACCCTGTTAGCAAAGACAGGCCACTATCCACAGTGCCCCTCCAGGGGGCTTCTGCAGCCCGCCACTAATAGTGTCCCGTGATGCAGGGAAAACTTCCCTGAGAGGATGCACCGTGCGCCTCAGGCTGCTGCAAAGTCACGATGCGCTATACCGCTACAGGCTGACTCCTATTCCGTACTCCTCACTCCCCCGGCCTGAGTGAGACACAGCCGCCAATGAGCTTCTCCTTTAACCCTGTCCTGTCTGAGGAAAGAACAGAGGCCCTCAAGCGACCTACACAAAGAGGCGGATCCAAATCCAAAGCTGAAGCCCGGGAGCTGTGCGAACAAAGAAGAGAAAGGGAAATGTGTCTCAGCAGCCTCAGGAAGAGCGGGTGAAATCCCTACTTTCAACCTGAAGTAACCTGCATCTGTGGATTACCTGAGTACACAATGAATCATCCGAAAATTGAGGTAGTGGCCTTTGGGAGCAAAGCTATATTTTATTCCCACTTTTTCTCTTTTTTTGAGTGTCTATGTGTATGCTTCTGTTTGTGATTTTGTCTGGAAAGCTTAGCTTTAACCATTTGTGCTAGGGTTCTGTCCGTCTGTTTTCTTATTTTTACGTTTAAAATATTTTCTTAAAAATTATTTTTTATTTTAATAACTTTATTTTATTTTATTTGACATAATTGTGTCTTCGTTTATCCTCTGTCTTTGTTTCTTTCTCTTTTTGGTCCCTTTTATTCTGAGCCATGTGGATGAAAGTCTCTTGGTGCTCCAACCAGGAGTCAGTGCTGCGCCTCTCAGGTGGCAGAGCCAACCTCAGGACACTGGTCCACAGGAGACCTTACAGCTCCATGTAATATCAAACGGAGAAAATCTCCCAGAGATTTCCATCTCAATGCCAAGATCCACCTTCACTCAATGACCAGCAAGCTACAGTGCTGGAAACCGTATGCCAAACAACGAGTAAGACAGGAACACAGCCCCATCCATTATCACAGAGGATGCCCAAAATCGCAGTAAGGCCACAGACACCCAACCACACACCACCAGACGTGGAACTGCCCAGCAGAAAGACAAGATCCAGCTTCATCCACCAGAACACAGGCACAACTCCCCTCCACCAAGAAGCCTACACAACCCACTGAACAAACTTAGCCACCTGGGACAGACACCTAAAACAAAGATAACTATGAAGCTGCAGCCTGTGAAAAGGAGCCCCCAAGCACTGAATTAAGCAAAAAGAGGAGACTGAAAAACACACAGCAGATGAAGGAGCAACTTAAACCCCACCAGACCTAACAAATGAAGAGGATATAGGCAGTCTACCTGAACAATTATTCAGAATAATGAGAGTAAAGATGATCCAAAATCTTGGAAATAGGATAGAGAAAATACAAGAAACTTTTCACAAGGACCTAGAAGAACTGAAGGGCAAACGAACAATAATGAAGAAAACAATAAATGAAATTAAAAATTCTCTAGAAGAGATCAATAGCAGAAACACTCTGGCAGAAGAACGGATAAGTGACCTGGAAGATAACATAGTTTCACTCACTACTGCAGAGCAGTATGAAGAAATAAGACTGAAAAGATTGAGGACAGTCTCAGAGACCTCTGGAACAACATTAAATGTAACAACATTCGAATCAGACGGGTCCCAGAAGAAGAAGAGAAAAAGAAAGGGACTGAGAAAATATTCAGAAAGATTATAGTTGAAAACTTCTCTAATATGGGAAAGGAAAGAGTTAATCAAGTCCAGGAAGCTCAGAGAGTCCCAAACAGGAGAAATCCAAGGAGAAACACTCCAAGACACATATTCATCAAACTCTCAAGAATGAAATACAAAGAAAAGGTATTAAAAGCAGCAAGGGAAAAGCAAGAAATTCCATATTTGGGAATCCCCATCAAGTTAGCAGCTGATCTTTCAGCAGAAATTCTGCAAGACAGTAGGGAGTGGCAGGACATATTTCAAGTGATTAAAGGAAAAAAACCTACCACCAATGTGACTGTACTCAGCAAGACTCTCATTCAGATTGGAGGGAGGAAGTAAAAACTTCACAGACAAACCAAAGGTAGGAGAATTCAGCACCACCAAACCGTCTATATCACCAATGATAAAGGAACTTCTCTAAGCAGGAAACACAAAGGAAATAAAACACCTCCAATAACAAACCAAAAACAATTAAGTAAATGCTAACAGGAACATACACACGGATAATTACCTTAAATGTAAATGGATTCAAGGCTCCAACCAACGCACATAGAGTGGACGAAGGGATACAAAAACAAGACCGTTAAATATGATGTCTAGGAGCGACCCACTTTAGATCCGGGGACACATACAAACTGAAAGTGAGGGGATGGAAAAAGACATTCCAAGAACATGGAAATCAAAGGAAACCTGGAGTGCCAATTCTCATATCAGATGAAATAGACTTCAAGATAAAGACTACTGCAGGAAACCAAGAAGAACACTACATACTGATGAAGGAATCAAACAAAGAAGATGACACAGCAAATGCAAATCCTTATGAAGCCAACGTAGTAGCACTTCAATACATAAGATATATCCTAACAGCCCTAAAAGGGGAAACTGAGAGTAACACAAAAATAGTAGGGGACATTAACACCCCTCTTTCACCAATGGACTGATCACCCAAAATGAAAATAAACAAGGAAACGTGGGCTTTAAATGACACATTGAACAAGAGGGACTTAACTGATATGTATATGACTTTCCTTTGCAAAACACCAGAAAACAGTTTCTTCTCAAGTGCTCATGGAACATTCTCCAGGATATGTCATATCTTGGGTCACACATAGAGCCTTAGTCAATTTAAGAAAACTGAAATAGTATGAGGTATAATTTCCCACCACAGTGCCATGAAACTAGATATCAATGAACGGAAAAAAAGAACTGTAAACAATAGAAACACATGGAAGCTAAACAAAACGCTGTTAAATAATCAAGCAATCACTGAAGAAAACAAAGATGAAATCGCAAAATACCTGGAAAAAAATGACAATGAAAATACGACCACCCCAACCTATGGTATGCAGCAAAAGCAGTTCTAATAGGGAAGTTGATAGCAATAAAATCCTCCATCACGGAACAAGAAATCCCCCATATAAACAACCTAGCCTTACACCTAAAGCCATTAGAGAAAAATGGACAAACACCCAACAAACAAAAATGGATTAGCAGAAGGAAAGAAATAAGAAAGTTCAGATCAGAAATAAGTGAAAAATAATGGAGAAAACAAGAGCAAAGATCGGTAAACCTAAAAGCTTGATATTTAAGAGCATGCATATAATGTATCCACCATTAGCCAGATTTATTAAGAAAAGAAGTGGAGAAGATCCAAACCAACAGAATTAGAAAAGAAAAAGGAGAAGTAACAACTGACCCTGCAGAAATACAAAGGATCATGAGAGATTACTACAAACATCTTTTGCCAATTAAATGGACAACCTGGAAGATATGGACAAATTCTTCGAAAAGCACAACCTTCTGAGACTGAACCAAGATAAACAGAAAGTATAAACAGACTAATCGTAAGCACTGAAATTGAAATTGTGATTAAAATTTTCCAACAAGCAAAAGCCCAATATCAGATGGCTTCACAGGCGATTTCTATCAAAACTTTTGACAAGGGCTAACACCTATCGTTCTCAGACTCTTCCAAAATATAACAGAGTGAGGGACACTCCCAAAATCATTAAACGAGGCCACAATCACTCTGATACTAAAATCAGACAGGTTCTCAACTAAAATTGAACACTACAGGCCAATATCACTGATGACCTTAAATGTCAGAATCTCAAAGAAAATACTAGAAAGTAGAATCCAACAGCACATTAAAGGGATAATACACCATGATCAAGTGGGCTTTATCCAACGAAGGTTGGATTTTTCGATATATGCAAATCAATCCAGATGATAAACCATACTAACAAAGTGAAGAAGAAAAATCCTACGATTATCTCAATAAATGGAGAAAAATCTTCTGGAAACATTCAAAAAGAGTTTAGGATAACACTCTCCAGAAAGTACACATAGAGTGAATGTACCTCAACATAATAAAGGCCATATATGACAGACCCACAGCCAACTTTGTTCTCAAAGGTGAAATACTGAAACCATTTCCTTTAAGATCAGGAAAAAGACAAGTTTGCAAACTGTTACTAATATTACTTAAGCAGGTTTTGGAAGTTTTACCCACAGCATTCAGAGAAGAAAAAGAAATTAGAAGCATCCAAGTTGGAAGAGAAGAAGTCAAACTGTCACTTTTTTCAGATGACTAGATAGTATACACAGAGAATTCTAAAGACGCTACCAGAAAACTACCAGAACGAATCAATGAATTTGGGACAGTGACAGGATACAAAGTTAATGCACAAAAATCTCTTGCATTACTATGCACTAATGATGAAAAATCCGAAAGAGAAATTAAGGAAACACTCTCATTTACCATTGCTACAAAAAGAATAACATACTTGAGTGTAAACTTACCAAAGAGACAAAATACATGTGTGAGGAAAACCATGACACACTGAGGAAAGAAATTAAAGGTGACACAAAGAGATGGAGACATATACCATGTTTTTGGACTGGTAGAAACAACATTGCAAAAATGACTATGCTACACAAAGCAATCTACAGTTCATTGCAATCCCTATCGAACTACCAATGGCATTTGTCACAGAACTAGAACAAAATATTTCACCATTTCTGTGGAAACACAAAAGAGCCTGAAGAGCCAAAGGTATCTTGAGAAAGAAAAACAGAGCTGGAGGAATCAGGTTCCCTGACTTCAGACTATAAAAAACATCTATAATAATAAAGATGGTATGCTACTGGCACACAAACAGAAGTGTACATCAATGAAACAGGACAGTAAGCCACGGATAAACCCACACTCCTTTCTATTTGATAAAGGAGGCAAGAGTATACAATGGAGAAAAGATAGCCTCTTCAATAATGGTTCTGGGGAAACTGCACAGCTACATGTAAAACAATGAAATTACAACACTTCTTAACTCCATACACAAAAATAAACTGCAAATCGATTACAGACCTAAATGTAAGGCCAGACACGTTAAAACTCTTAGAGGAAAATAAAGGCAGAACACTCTGTGACATAAATCACACAATGACGTTTTGGGACCCCCCTCATAGAGAACTGGAAATAAAAACAGAAAGAAACAAATGGGACCTAGTGAATCTGAAAAGCTTTTGCAAAGCAAAAGAAATGAAAATCAGGATGAAAAGACAACCCTCAGAATGGGAGAAAATATTTGTAAACGAAGCAACTGACAAAGGATTAATCTCCATTGAGCTCATGCAACTCAACATCAGAAAAACAAACAACCCAATCCAAAATAGGCCAGAAGACCGAAAAAGATATTTCTCCAAAGCATATATACTATTTGCCAAAAAACACATGAAACCATGCTCAACATCACTAATCATTAGAGAAATGCAGATCAAAACAACAATGGGGGAGGAACTTGAAGATGACGGAAGAGTAAGATGCGGAGATCACTTTCCTCCCCACAGATTCATCAGAAATAAATCTGCAGGAAGAACCGCTCCTATAGAACAGCCACCGAACACTGGCCGAATCCTCACACCTCCCAAAGGGCAAGAAACTCCCCACGTACCTGGGTAGGGGAAAAGAGGAACGAAATAACGGAGACAAGAGACTAGGGATGGGACTTGCAACAGTGGGAAGCAGCTGTGAAAGAGGAAAGGTTTCCACACACTAGAAAGCCCCTTCGCAGGTGGACAGTGTGTGCAAGGGAGTGGGGAAGCTTCGGAGCCACGGAGGAGAGCCCAGCAACTGAGGTGCGGAAGGCAAAGTGGACAGATTCCCGCACAGAGGAGCGATGCCGACCAGAACTCACCAGCCTGAGAGGCTTGACTGTTCACCTGCCGCGGAAGGCAGGGGTTGGAGGCTGAGGCTGCGGTTTCAGCCGGATCCCACGGTGAGGACTGGGGCTGGCGGCATAAACATAGCCTGAAGTGTGCTAGTGCAACATGTCTATCTCAGAGGGAGTCCTGGAAAAGTCCTGCAACTGCGTAAGAGACAAGAGAATTTTTCTTCCCAATTTCTTTCCTGGTGCGTGAGGAGAGGGTATTAGGAGCGCCGCGTAATGGAGCTGCAGAAATCGGCGTGAGGTGCGGCTATCAGCGTGGACCCCAGAGACTGGCATGAGACGTAAGGCGGCTGCTGCCGCCACCAAGAACCCTGTTAGCAAAGACAGGCCACTATCCACAGTGCCCCTCCAGGGGGCTTCTGCAGCCCGCCACTGATAGTGTCCCGTGATGCAGGGACAACTTCCCTGAGAGGATGCACCGTGCGCCTCAGGCTGCTGCAAAGTCACGATGCGCTATACCGCTACAGGCTGACTCCTATTCCGTACTCCTCACTCCCCCGGCCTGAGTGAGACACAGCCGCCAATGAGCTTCTCCTTTAACCCTGTCCTGTCTGAGGAAAGAACAGAGGCCCTCAAGCGACCTACACAAAGAGGCGGATCCAAATCCAAAGCTGAAGCCCGGGAGCTGTGCGAACAAAGAAGAGAAAGGGAAATGTGTCTCAGCAGCCTCAGGAAGAGCGGGTGAAATCCCTACTTTCAACCTGAAGTAACCTGCATCTGTGGATTACCTGAGTACACAATGAATCATCCGAAAATTGAGGTAGTGGCCTTTGGGAGCAAAGCTATATTTTATTCCCACTTTTTCTCTTTTTTTGAGTGTCTATGTGTATGCTTCTGTTTGTGATTTTGTCTGGAAAGCTTAGCTTTAACCATTTGTGCTAGGGTTCTGTCCGTCTGTTTTCTTATTTTTACGTTTAAAATATTTTCTTAAAAATTATTTTTTATTTTAATAACTTTATTTTATTTTATTTGACATAATTGTGTCTTCGTTTATCCTCTGTCTTTGTTTCTTTCTCTTTTTGGTCCCTTTTATTCTGAGCCATGTGGATGAAAGTCTCTTGGTGCTCCAACCAGGAGTCAGTGCTGCGCCTCTCAGGTGGCAGAGCCAACCTCAGGACACTGGTCCACAGGAGACCTTACAGCTCCATGTAATATCAAACGGAGAAAATCTCCCAGAGATTTCCATCTCAACGCCAAGATCCACCTTCACTCAATGACCAGCAAGCTACAGTGCTGGAAACCGTATGCCAAACAACGAGTAAGACAGGAACACAGCCCCATCCATTATCACAGAGGATGCCCAAAATCGCAGTAAGGCCACAGACACCCAACCACACACCACCAGACGTGGAACTGCCCAGCAGAAAGACAAGATCCAGCTTCATCCACCAGAACACAGGCACAACTCCCCTCCACCAAGAAGCCTACACAACCCACTGAACAAACTTAGCCACCTGGGACAGACACCAAAAACAAAGATAACTATGAAGCTGCAGCCTGTGAAAAGGAGCCCCCAAGCACTGAATTAAGCAAAAAGAGGAGACTGAAAAACACACAGCAGATGAAGGAGCAACTTAAACCCCACCAGACCTAACAAATGAAGAGGATATAGGCAGTCTACCTGAACAATTATTCAGAATAATGAGAGTAAAGATGATCCAAAATCTTGGAAATAGGATAGAGAAAATACAAGAAACTTTTCACAAGGACCTAGAAGAACTGAAGGGCAAACGAACAATAATGAAGAAAACAATAAATGAAATTAAAAATTCTCTAGAAGAGATCAATAGCAGAAACACTCTGGCAGAAGAACGGATAAGTGACCCGGAAGATAACATAGTTTCACTCACTACTGCAGAGCAGTATGAAGAAATAAGACTGAAAAGATTGAGGACAGTCTCAGAGACCTCTGGAACAACATTAAATGTAACAACATTCGAATCAGACGGGTCCCAGAAGAAGAAGAGAAAAAGAAAGGGACTGAGAAAATATTCAGAAAGATTATAGTTGAAAACTTCTCTAATATGGGAAAGGAAAGAGTTAATCAAGTCCAGGAAGCTCAGAGAGTCCCAAACAGGAGAAATCCAAGGAGAAACACTCCAAGACACATATTCATCAAACTCTCAAGAATGAAATACAAAGAAAAGGTATTAAAAGCAGCAAGGGAAAAGCAAGAAATTCCATATTTGGGAATCCCCATCAAGTTAGCAGCTGATCTTTCAGCAGAAATTCTGCAAGACAGTAGGGAGTGGCAGGACATATTTCAAGTGATTAAAGGAAAAAAACCTACCACCAATGTGACTGTACTCAGCAAGACTCTCATTCAGATTGGAGGGAGGAAGTAAAAACTTCACAGACAAACCAAAGGTAGGAGAATTCAGCACCACCAAACCGTCTATATCACCAATGATAAAGGAACTTCTCTAAGCAGGAAACACAAAGGAAATAAAACACCTCCAATAACAAACCAAAAACAATTAAGTAAATGCTAACAGGAACATACACACGAATAATTACCTTAAATGTAAATGGATTCAAGGCTCCAACCAACGCACATAGAGTGGACGAAGGGATACAAAAACAAGACCGTTAAATATGATGTCTAGGAGCGACCCACTTTAGATCTGGGGACACATACAAACTGAAAGTGAGGGGATGGAAAAAGACATTCCAAGAACATGGAAATCAAAGGAAACCTGGAGTGCCAATTCTCATATCAGACGAAATAGACTTCAAGATAAAGACTACTGCAGGAAACCAAGAAGAACACTACATACTGATGAAGGAATCAAACAAAGAAGATGACACAGCAAATGCAAATCCTTATGAAGCCAACGTAGTAGCACTTCAATACATAAGATATATCCTAACAGCCCTAAAAGGGGAAACTGAGAGTAACACAAAAATAGTAGGGGACATTAACACCCCTCTTTCACCAATGGACTGATCACCCAAAATGAAAATAAACAAGGAAACGTGGGCTTTAAATGACACATTGAACAAGAGGGACTTAACTGATATGTATATGACTTTCCTTTGCAAAACACCAGAAAACAGTTTCTTCTCAAGTGCTCATGCAACATTCTCCAGGATATGTCATATCTTCGGTCACACATAGAGCCTTAGTCAATTTAAGAAAACTGAAATAGTATGAGGTATAATTTCCTACCACAGTGCCATGAAACTAGATATCAATGAACGGAAAAAAAGAACTGTAAACAATAGAAACACATGGAAGCTAAACAAAACGCTGTTAAATAATCAAGCAATCACTGAAGAAAACAAAGATGAAATCGCAAAATACCTGGAAAAAAATGACAATGAAAATACGACCACCCCAACCTATGGTATGCAGCAAAAGCAGTTCTAACAGGGAAGTTGATAGCAATAAAATCCTCCATCAAGGAACAAGAAATCCCCCATATAAACAACCTAGCCTTACACCTAAAGCCATTAGAGAAAAATGGACAAACACCCAACAAACAAAAATGGATTAGCAGAAGGAAAGAAATAAGAAAGTTCAGATCAGAAATAAATGAAAAAGAATGGAGAAAACAAGAGCAAAGATCGGTAAACCTAAAAGCGAGATATTTAAGAGCATGCATATAATGTATCCACCATTAGCCAGATTTATTAAGAAAAGAAGTGGAGAAGATCCAAACCAACAGAATTAGAAAAGAAAAAGGAGAAGTAACAACTGACCCTGCAGAAATACAAAGGATCATGAGAGATTACTACAAACATCTTTTGCCAATTAAATGGACAACCTGGAAGAAATGGACAAATTCTTCGAAAAGCACAACCTTCTGAGACTGAACCAAGATAAACAGAAAGTATAAACAGACTAATCGTAAGCACTGAAATTGAAATTGTGATTAAAATTTTCCAACAAGCAAAAGCCCAATATCAGATGGCTTCACAGGCGATTTCTATCAAAACTTTTGACAAGGGCTAACACCTATCGTTCTCAGACTCTTCCAAAATATAACAGAGTGAGGGACACTCCCAAAATCATTAAACGAGACCACAATCACTCTGATACAAAAATCAGACAGGTTCTCAACTAAAATTGAACACTACAGGCCAATATCACTGATGACCTTAAATGTCAGAATCTCAAAGAAAATACTAGAAAGTAGAATCCAACAGCACATTAAAGGGATAATACACCATGATCAAGTGGGCTTTATCCAACGAAGGTAGGATTTTTCGATATATGCAAATCAATCCAGATGATAAACCATACTAACAAAGTGAAGAAGAAAAATCCTACGATTATCTCAATAAATGGAGAAAAATCTTCTGGAAACATTCAAAAAGAGTTTAGGATAACACTCTCCAGAAAGTACACATAGAGTGAATGTACCTCAACATAATAAAGGCCATATATGACAGACCCACAGCCAACTTTGTTCTCAAAGGTGAAATACTGAAACCATTTCCTTTAAGATCAGGAAAAAGACAAGTTTGCAAACTGTTACTAATATTACTTAAGCAGGTTTTGGAAGTTTTACCCACAGCATTCAGAGAAGAAAAAGAAATTAGAAGCATCCAAGTTGGAAGAGAAGAAGTCAAACTGTCACTTTTTTCAGATGACTAGATAGTATACATAGAGAATTCTAAAGACGCTACCAGAAAACTACCAGAACGAATCAATGAATTTGGGACAGTGACAGGATACAAAGTTAGTGCACAAAAATCTCTTGCATTACTATGCACTAATGATGAAAAATCCGAAAGAGAAATTAAGGAAACACTCTCATTTACCATTGCTACAAAAAGAATAACATACTTGAGTGTAAACTTACCAAAGAGACAAAATACATGTGTGAGGAAAACCATGACACACTGAGGAAAGAAATTAAAGGTGACACAAAGAGATGGAGACATATACCATGTTTTTGGACTGGTAGAAACAACATTGCAAAAATGACTATGCTACACAAAGCAATCTACAGTTCATTGCAATCCCTATCGAACTACCAATGGCATTTGTCACAGAACTAGAACAAAATATTTCACCATTTCTGTGGAAACACAAAAGAGCCTGAAGAGCCAAAGGTACCTTGAGAAAGAAAAACAGAGCTGGAGGAATCAGGTTCCCTGACTTCAGACTATAAAAAACATCTATAATAATAAAGATGGTATGCTACTGGCACACAAACAGAAGTGTACATCAATGAAACAGGACAGTAAGCCACGGATAAACCCACACTCCTTTCTATTTGATAAAGGAGGCAAGAGTATACAATGGAGAAAAGATAGCCTCTTCAATAATGGTTCTGGGGAAACTGCACAGCTACATGTAAAACAATGAAATTACAACACTTCTTAACTCCATACACAAAAATAAACTGCAAATCGATTACAGACCTAAATGTAAGGCCAGACACGTTAAAACTCTTAGAGGAAAATAAAGGCAGAACACTCTGTGACATAAATCACACAATGACGTTTTGGGACCCCCCTCATAGAGAACTGGAAATAAAAACAGAAAGAAACAAATGGGACCTAGTGAATCTGAAAAGCTTTTGCAAAGCAAAAGAAATGAAAATCAGGATGAAAAGACAACCCTCAGAATGGGAGAAAATATTTGTAAACGAAGCAACTGACAAAGGATTAATCTCCATTGAGCTCATGCAACTCAACATCAGAAAAACAAACAACCCAATCCAAAATAGGCCAGAAGACCGAAAAAGATATTTCTCCAAAGCATATATACTATTTGCCAAAAAACACATGAAACCATGCTCAACATCACTAATCATTAGAGAAATGCAGATCAAAACAACAATGGGGGAGGAACTTGAAGATGACGGAAGAGTAAGATGCGGAGATCACTTTCCTCCCCACAGATTCATCAGAAATAAATCTGCAGGAAGAACCGCTCCTATAGAACAGCCACCGAACACTGGCCGAATCCTCACACCTCCCAAAGGGCAAGAAACTCCCCACGTACCTGGGTAGGGGAAAAGAGGAACGAAATAACGGAGACAAGAGACTAGGGATGGGACTTGCAACAGTGGGAAGCAGCTGTGAAAGAGGAAAGGTTTCCACACACTAGAAAGCCCCTTCGCAGGTGGACAGTGTGTGCAAGGGAGTGGGGAAGCTTCGGAGCCACGGAGGAGAGCCCAGCAACTGAGGTGCGGAAGGCAAAGTGGACAGATTCCCGCACAGAGGAGCGATGCCGACCAGAACTCACCAGCCTGAGAGGCTTGACTGTTCACCTGCCGCGGAAGGCAGGGGTTGGAGGCTGAGGCTGCGGTTTCAGCCGGATCCCACGGTGAGGACTGGGGCTGGCGGCATAAACATAGCCTGAAGTGTGCTAGTGCAACATGTCTATCTCAGAGGGAGTCCTGGAAAAGTCCTGCAACTGCGTAAGAGACAAGAGAATTTTTCTTCCCAATTTCTTTCCTGGTGCGTGAGGAGAGGGTATTAAGAGCGCCGCGTAATGGAGCTGCAGAAATCGGCGTGAGGTGCGGCTATCAGCGTGGACCCCAGAGACTGGCATGAGACGTAAGGCGGCTGCTGCCGCCACCAAGAACCCTGTTAGCAAAGACAGGCCACTATCCACAGTGCCCCTCCAGGGGGCTTCTGCAGCCCGCCACTGATAGTGTCCCGTGATGCAGGGACAACTTCCCTGAGAGGATGCACCGTGCGCCTCAGGCTGCTGCAAAGTCACGATGCGCTATACCGCTACAGGCTGACTCCTATTCCGTACTCCTCACTCCCCCGGCCTGAGTGAGACACAGCCGCCAATGAGCTTCTCCTTTAACCCTGTCCTGTCTGAGGAAAGAACAGAGGCCCTCAAGCGACCTACACAAAGAGGCGGATCCAAATCCAAAGCTGAAGCCCGGGAGCTGTGCGAACAAAGAAGAGAAAGGGAAATGTGTCTCAGCAGCCTCAGGAAGAGCGGGTGAAATCCCTACTTTCAACCTGAAGTAACCTGCATCTGTGGATTACCTGAGTACACAATGAATCATCCGAAAATTGAGGTAGTGGCCTTTGGGAGCAAAGCTATATTTTATTCCCACTTTTTCTATTTTTTTGAGTGTCTATGTGTATGCTTCTGTTTGTGATTTTGTCTGGAAAGCTTAGCTTTAACCATTTGTGCTAGGGTTCTGTCCGTCTGTTTTCTTATTTTTACGTTTAAAATATTTTCTTAAAAATTATTTTTTATTTTAATAACTTTATTTTATTTTATTTGACATAATTGTGTCTTCGTTTATCCTCTGTCTTTGTTTCTTTCTCTTTTTGGTCCCTTTTATTCTGAGCCATGTGGATGAAAGTCTCTTGGTGCTCCAACCAGGAGTCAGTGCTGCGCCTCTCAGGTGGCAGAGCCAACCTCAGGACACTGGTCCACAGGAGACCTTACAGCTCCATGTAATATCAAACGGAGAAAATCTCCCAGAGATTTCCATCTCAACGCCAAGATCCACCTTCACTCAATGACCAGCAAGCTACAGTGCTGGAAACCGTATGCCAAACAACGAGTAAGACAGGAACACAGCCCCATCCATTATCACAGAGGATGCCCAAAATCGCAGTAAGGCCACAGACACCCAACCACACACCACCAGACGTGGAACTGCCCAGCAGAAAGACAAGATCCAGCTTCATCCACCAGAACACAGGCACAACTCCCCTCCACCAAGAAGCCTACACAACCCACTGAACAAACTTAGCCACCTGGGACAGACACCAAAAACAAAGATAACTATGAAGGTGCAGCCTGTGAAAAGGAGCCCCCAAGCACTGAATTAAGCAAAAAGAGGAGACTGAAAAACACACAGCAGATGAAGGAGCAACTTAAACCCCACCAGACCTAACAAATGAAGAGGATATAGGCAGTCTACCTGAACAATTATTCAGAATAATGAGAGTAAAGATGATCCAAAATCTTGGAAATAGGATAGAGAAAATACAAGAAACTTTTCACAAGGACCTAGAAGAACTGAAGGGCAAACGAACAATAATGAAGAAAACAATAAATGAAATTAAAAATTCTCTAGAAGAGATCAATAGCAGAAACACTCTGGCAGAAGAACGGATAAGTGACCCGGAAGATAACATAGTTTCACTCACTACTGCAGAGCAGTATGAAGAAATAAGACTGAAAAGATTGAGGACAGTCTCAGAGACCTCTGGAACAACATTAAATGTAACAACATTCGAATCAGACGGGTCCCAGAAGAAGAAGAGAAAAAGAAAGGGACTGAGAAAATATTCAGAAAGATTATAGTTGAAAACTTCTCTAATATGGGAAAGGAAAGAGTTAATCAAGTCCAGGAAGCTCAGAGAGTCCCAAACAGGAGAAATCCAAGGAGAAACACTCCAAGACACATATTCATCAAACTCTCAAGAATGAAATACAAAGAAAAGGTATTAAAAGCAGCAAGGGAAAAGCAAGAAATTCCATATTTGGGAATCCCCATCAAGTTAGCAGCTGATCTTTCAGCAGAAATTCTGCAAGACAGTAGGGAGTGGCAGGACATATTTCAAGTGATTAAAGGAAAAAAACCTACCACCAATGTGACTGTACTCAGCAAGACTCTCATTCAGATTGGAGGGAGGAAGTAAAAACTTCACAGACAAACCAAAGGTAGGAGAATTCAGCACCACCAAACCGTCTATATCACCAATGATAAAGGAACTTCTCTAAGCAGGAAACACAAAGGAAATAAAACACCTCCAATAACAAACCAAAAACAATTAAGTAAATGCTAACAGGAACATACACACGAATAATTACCTTAAATGTAAATGGATTCAAGGCTCCAACCAACGCACATAGAGTGGACGAAGGGATACAAAAACAAGACCGTTAAATATGATGTCTAGGAGCGACCCACTTTAGATCCGGGGACACATACAAACTGAAAGTGAGGGGATGGAAAAAGACATTCCAAGAACATGGAAATCAAAGGAAACCTGGAGTGCCAATTCTCATATCAGACGAAATAGACTTCAAGATAAAGACTACTGCAGGAAACCAAGAAGAACACTACATACTGATGAAGGAATCAAACAAAGAAAATGACACAGCAAATGCAAATCCTTATGAAGCCAACGTAGTAGCACTTCAATACATAAGATATATCCTAACAGCCCTAAAAGGGGAAACTGAGAGTAACACAAAAATAGTAGGGGACATTAACACCTCTCTTTCACCAATGGACTGATCACCCAAAATGAAAATAAACAAGGAAACGTGGGCTTTAAATGACACATTGAACAAGAGGGACTTAACTGATATGTATATGACTTTCCTTTGCAAAACACCAGAAAACAGTTTCTTCTCAAGTGCTCATGCAACATTCTCCAGGATATGTCATATCTTCGGTCACACATAGAGCCTTAGTCAATTTAAGAAAACTGAAATAGTATGAGGTATAATTTCCTACCACAGTGCCATGAAACTAGATATCAATGAACGGAAAAAAAGAACTGTAAACAATAGAAACACATGGAAGCTAAACAAAACGCTGTTAAATAATCAAGCAATCACTGAAGAAAACAAAGATGAAATCGCAAAATACCTGGAAAAAAATGACAATGAAAATACGACCACCCCAACCTATGGGATGCAGCAAAAGCAGTTCTAACAGGGAAGTTGATAGCAATAAAATCCTCCATCAAGGAACAAGAAATCCCCCATATAAATAACCTAGCCTTACACCTAAAGCCATTAGAGAAAAATGGACAAACACCCAACAAACAAAAATGGATTAGCAGAAGGAAAGAAATAAGAAAGTTCAGATCAGAAATAAATGAAAAAGAATGGAGAAAACAAGAGCAAAGATCGGTAAACCTAAAAGCGAGATATTTAAGAGCATGCATATAATGTATCCACCATTAGCCAGATTTATTAAGAAAAGAAGTGGAGAAGATCCAAACCAACAGAATTAGAAAAGAAAAAGGAGAAGTAACAACTGACCCTGCAGAAATACAAAGGATCATGAGAGATTACTACAAACATCTTTTGCCAATTAAATGGACAACCTGGAAGAAATGGACAAATTCTTCGAAAAGCACAACCTTCTGAGACTGAACCAAGATAAACAGAAAGTATAAACAGACTAATCGTAAGCACTGAAATTGAAATTGTGATTAAAATTTTCCAACAAGCAAAAGCCCAATATCAGATGGCTTCACAGGCGATTTCTATCAAAACTTTTGACAAGGGCTAACACCTATCGTTCTCAGACTCTTCCAAAATATAACAGAGTGAGGGACACTCCCAAAATCATTAAACGAGGCCACAATCACTCTGATACAAAAATCAGACAGGTTCTCAACTAAAATTGAACACTACAGGCCAATATCACTGATGACCTTAAATGTCAGAATCTCAAAGAAAATACTAGAAAGTAGAATCCAACAGCACATTAAAGGGATAATACACCATGATCAAGTGGGCTTTATCCAACGAAGGTAGGATTTTTCGATATATGCAAATCAATCCAGATGATAAACCATACTAACAAAGTGAAGAAGAAAAATCCTACGATTATCTCAATAAATGGAGAAAAATCTTCTGGAAACATTCAAAAAGAGTTTAGGATAACACTCTCCAGAAAGTACACATAGAGTGAATGTACCTCAACATAATAAAGGCCATATATGACAGACCCACAGCCAACTTTGTTCTCAAAGGTGAAATACTGAAACCATTTCCTTTAAGATCAGGAGAAAGACAAGTTTGCAAACTGTTACTAATATTACTTAAGCAGGTTTTGGAAGTTTTACCCACAGCATTCAGAGAAGAAAAAGAAATTAGAAGCATCCAAGTTGGAAGAGAAGAAGTCAAACTGTCACTTTTTTCAGATGACTAGATAGTATACATAGAGAATTCTAAAGACGCTACCAGAAAACTACCAGAACGAATCAATGAATTTGGGACAGTGACAGGATACAAAGTTAGTGCACAAAAATCTCTTGCATTACTATGCACTAATGATGAAAAATCCGAAAGAGAAATTAAGGAAACACTCTCATTTACCATTGCTACAAAAAGAATAACATACTTGAGTGTAAACTTACCAAAGAGACAAAATACATGTGTGAGGAAAACCATGACACACTGAGGAAAGAAATTAACGGTGACACAAAGAGATGGAGACATATACCATGTTTTTGGACTGGTAGAAACAACATTGCAAAAATGACTATGCTACACAAAGCAATCTACAGTTCATTGCAATCCCTATCGAACTACCAATGGCATTTGTCACAGAACTAGAACAAAATATTTCACCATTTCTGTGGAAAAACAAAAGAGCCTGAAGAGCCAAAGGTATCTTGAGAAAGAAAAACAGAGCTGGAGGAATCAGGTTCCCTGACTTCAGACTATAAAAAACATCTATAATAATAAAGATGGTATGCTACTGGCACACAAACAGAAGTGTACATCAATGAAACAGGACAGTAAGCCACGGATAAACCCACACTCCTTTCTATTTGATAAAGGAGGCAAGAGTATACAATGGAGAAAAGATAGCCTCTTCAATAATGGTTCTGGGGAAACTGCACAGCTACATGTAAAACAATGAAATTACAACACTTCTTAACTCCATACACAAAAATAAACTGCAAATCGATTACAGACCTAAATGTAAGGCCAGACACGTTAAAACTCTTAGAGGAAAATAAAGGCAGAACACTCTGTGACATAAATCACACAATGACGTTTTGGGACCCCCCTCATAGAGAACTGGAAATAAAAACAGAAAGAAACAAATGGGACCTAGTGAATCTGAAAAGCTTTTGCAAAGCAAAAGAAATGAAAATCAGGATGAAAAGACAACCCTCAGAATGGGAGAAAATATTTGTAAACGAAGCAACTGACAAAGGATTAATCTCCATTGAGCTCATGCAACTCAACATCAGAAAAACAAACAACCCAATCCAAAATAGGCCAGAAGACCGAAAAAGATATTTCTCCAAAGCATATATACTATTTGCCAAAAAACACATGAAACCATGCTCAACATCACTAATCATTAGAGAAATGCAGATCAAAACAACAATGGGGGAGGAACTTGAAGATGACGGAAGAGTAAGATGCGGAGATCACTTTCCTCCCCACAGATTCATCAGAAATAAATCTGCAGGAAGAACCGCTCCTATAGAACAGCCACCGAACACTGGCCGAATCCTCACACCTCCCAAAGGGCAAGAAACTCCCCACGTACCTGGGTAGGGGAAAAGAGGAACGAAATAACGGAGACAAGAGACTAGGGATGGGACTTGCAACAGTGGGAAGCAGCTGTGAAAGAGGAAAGGTTTCCACACACTAGAAAGCCCCTTCGCAGGTGGACAGTGTGTGCAAGGGAGTGGGGAAGCTTCGGAGCCACGGAGGAGAGCCCAGCAACTGAGGTGCGGAAGGCAAAGTGGACAGATTCCCGCACAGAGGAGCGATGCCGACCAGAACTCACCAGCCTGAGAGGCTTGACTGTTCACCTGCCGCGGAAGGCAGGGGTTGGAGGCTGAGGCTGCGGTTTCAGCCGGATCCCATGGTGAGGACTGGGGCTGGCAGCATAAACATAGCCTGAAGTGTGCTAGTGCAACATGTCTAGCTCAGAAGGAGTCCTGGAAAAGTCCTGCAACTGCGTAAGAGACAAGAGAATTTTTCTTCCCAATTTCTTTCCTGGTGCGTGAGGAGAGGGTATTAAGAGCGCCGCGTAATGGAGCTGCAGAAATCGGCGTGAGGTGCGGCTATCAGCGTGGACCCCAGAGACTGGCATGAGACGTAAGGCGGCTGCTGCCACCACCAAGAAGCCTGTTAACAAAGAGAGGCCACTATCCACAGTGCCCCTCCAGGGGGCTTCTGCAGCCCGCCACTGATAGTGTCCCATGATGCAGGGACAACTTCCCTGAGAGGATGCACCGTGCACCTCAGGCTGCTGCAAAGTCACTATGTGCTATACCGCTACAGGCTGACTCCTATTCCGTACTCCTCACTCCCCCGGCCTGAGTGAGACACAGCCGCCAATGAGCTTCTCCTTTAACCCTGTCCTGTCTGAGGAAAGAACAGAGGCCCTCAAGCGACCTACACAAAGAGGCGGATCCAAATCCAAAGCTGAAGCCCGGGAGCTGTGCGAACAAAGAAGAGAAAGGGAAATGTGTCTCAGCAGCCTCAGGAAGAGCGGGTGAAATCCCTACTTTCAACCTGAAGTAACCTGCATCTGTGGATTACCTGAGTACACAATGAATCATCCGAAAATTGAGGTAGTGGCCTTTGGGAGCAAAGCTATATTTTATTCCCACTTTTTCTCTTTTTTTGAGTGTCTATGTGTATGCTTCTGTTTGTGATTTTGTCTGGAAAGCTTAGCTTTAACCATTTGTGCTAGGGTTCTGTCCGTCTGTTTTCTTATTTTTACGTTTAAAATATTTTCTTAAAAATTATTTTTTATTTTAATAACTTTATTTTATTTTATTTGACATAATTGTGTCTTCGTTTATCCTCTGTCTTTGTTTCTTTCTCTTTTTGGTCCCTTTTATTCTGAGCCATGTGGATGAAAGTCTCTTGGTGCTCCAACCAGGAGTCAGTGCTGCGCCTCTCAGGTGGCAGAGCCAACCTCAGGACACTGGTCCACAGGAGACCTTACAGCTCCATGTAATATCAAACGGAGAAAATCTCCCAGAGATTTCCATCTCAATGCCAAGATCCACCTTCACTCAATGACCAGCAAGCTACAGTGCTGGAAACCGTATGCCAAACAACGAGTAAGACAGGAACACAGCCCCATCCATTATCACAGAGGATGCCCAAAATCGCAGTAAGGCCACAGACACCCAACCACACACCACCAGACGTGGAACTGCCCAGCAGAAAGACAAGATCCAGCTTCATCCACCAGAACACAGGCACAACTCCCCTCCACCAAGAAGCCTACACAACCCACTGAACAAACTTAGCCACCTGGGACAGACACCAAAAACAAAGATAACTATGAAGGTGCAGCCTGTGAAAAGGAGCCCCCAAGCACTGAATTAAGCAAAAAGAGGAGACTGAAAAACACACAGCAGATGAAGGAGCAACTTAAACCCCACCAGACCTAACAAATGAAGAGGATATAGGCAGGCTACCTGAACAATTATTCAGAATAATGAGAGTAAAGATGATCCAAAATCTTGGAAATAGGATAGAGAAAATACAAGAAACTTTTCACAAGGACCTAGAAGAACTGAAGGGCAAACGAACAATAATGAAGAAAACAATAAATGGAATTAAAAATTCTCTAGAAGAGATCAATAGCAGAAACACTCTGGGAGAAGAACGGATAAGTGACCTGGAAGATAACATAGTTTCACTCACTACTGCAGAGCAGTATGAAGAAATAAGAATGAAAAGATTGAGGACAGTCTCAGAGACCTCTGGAACAGCATTAAATGCACCAACATTCGAATCAGACGGGTCCCAGAAGAAGAAGAGAAAAAGAAAGGGACTGAGAAAATATTCAGGAAGATTATAGTTGAAAACTTCTCTAATATGGGAAAGGAAAGAGTTAATCAAGTCCAGGAAGCTCAGAGAGTCCCAAACAGGAGAAATCCAAGGAGAAACACTCCAAGACACATATTCATCAAACTCTCAAGAATGAAATACAAAGAAAAGGTATTAAAAGCAGCAAGGGAAAAGCAAGAAATTCCATATTTGGGAATCCCCTTCAAGTTAACAGCTGATATTTCAGCAGAAATTCTGCAAGACATTAGGGAGTGGCAGGACATATTTCAAGTGATTAAAGGAAAAAAACCTACCACCAATGTGACTGTACTCAGCAAGACTCTCATTCAGATTGGAGGGAGGAAGTAAAAACTTCACAGACAAACCAAAGGTAGGAGAATTCAGCACCACCAAACCGTCTATATCACCAATGATAAAGGAACTTCTCTAAGCAGGAAACACAAAGGAAATAAAACACCTCCAATAACAAACCAAAAACAATTAAGTAAATGCTAACAGGAACATACACACGGATAATTACCTTAAATGTAAATGGATTCAAGGCTCCAACCAACGCACATAGAGTGGACGAAGGGATACAAAAACAAGACCGTTAAATATGATGTCTAGGAGCGACCCACTTTAGATCCGGGGACACGTACAAACTGAAAGTGAGGGGATGGAAAAAGACATTCCAAGAACATGGAAATCAAAGGAAACCTGGAGTGCCAATTCTCATATCAGACGAAATAGACTTCAAGATAAAGACTACTGCAGGAAACCAAGAAGAACACTACATACTGATGAAGGAATCAAACAAAGAAGATGACACAGCAAATGCAAATCCTTATGAAGCCAACGTAGTAGCACTTCAATACATAAGATATATCCTAACAGCCCTAAAAGGGGAAACTGAGAGTAACACAAAAATAGTAGGGGACATTAACACCCCTCTTTCACCAATGGACTGATCATCCAAAATGAAAATAAACAAGGAAACGTGGGCTTTAAACGACACATTGAACAAGAGGGACTTAACTGATATGTATATGACTTTCCTTTGCAAAACACCAGAAAACAGTTTCTTCTCAAGTTCTCATGGAACATTCTCCAGGATATGTCATATCTTGGGTCACACATAGAGCCTTAGTCAATTTAAGAAAACTGAAATAGTATGAGATATAATTTCCCACCACAGTGCCATGAAACTAGATATCAATGAACGGAAAAAAAGAACTGTAAACAATAGAAACACATGGAAGCTAAACAAAACGCTGTTAAATAATCAAGCAATCACTGAAGAAAACAAAGATGAAATCGCAAAATACCTGGAAAAAAATGACAATGAAAATACGACCACCCCAACCTATGGTATGCAGCAAAAGCAGTTCTAACAGGGAAGTTGATAGCAATAAAATCCTCCATCACGGAACAAGAAATCCCCCATATAAACAACCTAGCCTTACACCTAAAGCCATTAGAGAAAAATGGACAAACACCCAACAAACAAAAATGGATTAGCAGAAGGAAAGAAATAAGAAAGTTCAGATCAGAAATAAGTGAAAAAGAATGGAGAAAACAAGAGCAAAGATCAGTAAACCTAAAAGCTAGATATTTAAGAGCATGCATATAATGTATCCACCATTAGCCAGATTTATTAAGAAAAGAAGTGGAGAAGATCCAAACCAACAGAATTAGAAAAGAAAAAGGAGAAGTGACAACTGACCCTGCAGAAATACAAAGGATCATGAGAGATTACTACAAACATCTTTTGCCAATTAAATGGACAACCTGGAAGATATGGACAAATTCTTCGAAAAGCACAACCTTCTGAGACTGAACCAAGATAAACAGAAAGTATAAACAGACTAATCGTAAGCACTGAAATTGAAATTGTGATTAAAATTTTCCAACAAGCAAAAGCCCAATATCAGATGGCTTCACAGGCGATTTCTATCAAAACTTTTGACAAGGGCTAACACCTATCGTTCTCAGACTCTTCCAAAATATAACAGAGTGAGGGACACTCCCAAAATCATTAAACGAGGCCACAATCACTCTGATACTAAAATCAGACAGGTTCTCAACTAAAATTGAACACTACAGGCCAATATCACTGATGACCTTAAATGTCAGAATCTCAAAGAAAATACTAGAAAGTAGAATCCAACAGCACATTAAAGGGATAATACACCATGATCAAGTGGGCTTTATCCAACGAAGGTTGGATTTTTCGATATATGCAAATCAATCCAGATGATAAACCATACTAACAAAGTGAAGAAGAAAAATCCTACGATTATCTCAATAAATGGAGAAAAATCTTCTGGAAACATTCAAAAAGAGTTTAGGATAACACTCTCCAGAAAGTACACATAGAGTGAATGTACCTCAACATAATAAAGGCCATATATGACAGACCCACAGCCAACTTTGTTCTCAAAGGTGAAATACTGAAACCATTTCCTTTAAGATCAGGAAAAAGACAAGTTTGCAAACTGTTACTAATATTACTTAAGCATGTTTTGGAAGTTTTACCCACAGCATTCAGAGAAGAAAAAGAAATTAGAAGCATCCAAGTTGGAAGAGAAGAAGTCAAACTGTCACTTTTTTCAGATGACTAGATAGTATACACAGAGAATTCTAAAGACGCTACCAGAAAACTACCAGAACGAATCAATGAATTTGGGACAGTGACAGGATACAAAGTTAGTGCACAAAAATCTCTTGCATTACTATGCACTAATGATGAAAAATCCGAAAGAGAAATTAAGGAAACACTCTCATTTACCATTGCTACAAAAAGAATAACATACTTGAGTGTAAACTTACCAAAGAGACAAAATACATGTGTGAGGAAAACCATGACACACTGAGGAAAGAAATTAAAGGTGACACAAAGAGATGGAGACATATACCATGTTTTTGGACTGGTAGAAACAACATTGCAAAAATGACTATGCTACACAAAGCAATCTACAGTTCATTGCAATCCCTATCGAACTACCAATGGCATTTGTCACAAAACTAGAACAAAATATTTCACCATTTCTGTGGAAACACAAAAGAGCCTGAAGAGCCAAAGGTATCTTGAGAAAGAAAAACAGAGCTGGAGGAATCAGGTTCCCTGACTTCAGACTATAAAAAACATCTATAATAATAAAGATGGTATGCTACTTGCACACAAACAGAAGTGTACATCAATGAAACAGGACAGTAAGCCACGGATAAACCCACACTCCTTTCTATTTGATAAAGGAGGCAAGAGTATACAATGGAGAAAAGATAGCCTCTTCAATAATGGTTCTGGGGAAACTGCACAGCTACATGTAAAACAATGAAATTACAACACTTCTTAACTCCATACACAAAAATAAACTGCAAATCGATTACAGACCTAAATGTAAGGCCAGACACGTTAAAACTCTTAGAGGAAAATAAAGGCAGAACACTCTGTGACATAAATCACACAATGACGTTTTGGGACCCCCCTCATAGAGAACTGGAAATAAAAACAGAAAGAAACAAATGGGACCTAGTGAATCTGAAAAGCTTTTGCAAAGCAAAAGAAATGAAAATCAGGATGAAAAGACAACCCTCAGAATGGGAGAAAATATTTGTAAATGAAGCAACTGACAAAGGATTAATCTCCATTGAGCTCATGCAACTCAACATCAGAAAAACAAACAACCCAATCCAAAATAGGCCAGAAGACCGAAAAAGATATTTCTCCAAAGCATATATACTATTTGCCAAAAAACACATGAAACCATGCTCAACATCACTAATCATTAGAGAAATGCAGATCAAAACAACAATGGGGGAGGAACTTGAAGATGACGGAAGAGTAAGATGCGGAGATCACTTTCCTCCCCACAGATTCATCAGAAATAAATCTGCAGGAAGAACCGCTCCTATAGAACAGCCACCGAACACTGGCCGAATCCTCACACCTCCCAAAGGGCAAGAAACTCCCCACGTACCTGGGTAGGGGAAAAGAGGAACGAAATAACGGAGACAAGAGACTAGGGATGGGACTTGCAACAGTGGGAAGCAGCTGTGAAAGAGGAAAGGTTTCCACACACTAGAAAGCCCCTTCGCAGGTGGACAGTGTGTGCAAGGGAGTGGGGAAGCTTCGGAGCCACGGAGGAGAGCCCAGCAACTGAGGTGCGGAAGGCAAAGTGGACAGATTCCCGCACAGAGGAGCGATGCCGACCAGAACTCACCAGCCTGAGAGGCTTGACTGTTCACCTGCCGCGGAAGGCAGGGGTTGGAGGCTGAGGCTGCGGTTTCAGCCGGATCCCACGGTGAGGACTGGGGCTGGCGGCATAAACATAGCCTGAAGTGTGCTAGTGCAACATGTCTAGCTCAGAGGGAGTCCTGGAAAAGTCCTGCAACTGCGTAAGAGACAAGAGAATTTTTCTTCCCAATTTCTTTCCTGGTGCGTGAGGAGAGGGTATTAAGAGCGCCGCGTAATGGAGCTGCAGAAATCGGCGTGAGGTGCGGCTATCAGCGTGGACCCCAGAGACTGGCATGAGACGTAAGGCGGCTGCTGCCGCCACCAAGAACCCTGTTAGCAAAGACAGGCCACTATCCACAGTGCCCCTCCAGGGGGCTTCTGCAGCCCGCCACTGATAGTGTCCCGTGATGCAGGGACAACTTCCCTGAGAGGATGCACCGTGCGCCTCAGGCTGCTGCAAAGTCACGATGCGCTATACCGCTACAGGCTGACTCCTATTCCGTACTCCTCACTCCCCCGGCCTGAGTGAGACACAGCCGCCAATGAGCTTCTCCTTTAACCCTGTCCTGTCTGAGGAAAGAACAGAGGCCCTCAAGCGACCTACACAAAGAGGCGGATCCAAATCCAAAGCTGAAGCCCGGGAGCTGTGCGAACAAAGAAGAGAAAGGGAAATGTGTCTCAGCAGCCTCAGGAAGAGCGGGTGAAATCCCTACTTTCAACCTGAAGTAACCTGCATCTGTGGATTACCTGAGTACACAATGAATCATCCGAAAATTGAGGTAGTGGCCTTTGGGAGCAAAGTTATATTTTATTCCCACTTTTTCTCTTTTTTTGAGTGTCTATGTGTATGCTTCTGTTTGTGATTTTGTCTGGAAAGCTTAGCTTTAACCATTTGTGCTAGGGTTCTGTCCGTCTGTTTTCTTATTTTTACGTTTAAAATATTTTCTTAAAAATTATTTTTTATTTTAATAACTTTATTTTATTTTATTTGACATAATTGTGTCTTCGTTTATCCTCTGTCTTTGTTTCTTTCTCTTTTTGGTCCCTTTTATTCTGAGCCATGTGGATGAAAGTCTCTTGGTGCTCCAACCAGGAGTCAGTGCTGCGCCTCTCAGGTGGCAGAGCCAACCTCAGGACACTGGTCCACAGGAGACCTTACAGCTCCATGTAATATCAAACGGAGAAAATCTCCCAGAGATTTCCATCTCAACGCCAAGATCCACCTTCACTCAATGACCAGAAAGCTACAGTGCTGGAAACCGTATGCCAAACAACGAGTAAGACAGGAACACAGCCCCATCCATTATCACAGAGGATGCCCAAAATCGCAGTAAGGCCACAGACACCCAACCACACACCACCAGACGTGGAACTGCCCAGCAGAAAGACAAGATCCAGCTTCATCCACCAGAACACAGGCACAACTCCCCTCCACCAAGAAGCCTACACAACCCACTGAACAAACTTAGCCACCTGGGACAGACACCAAAAACAAAGATAACTATGAAGCTGCAGCCTGTGAAAAGGAGCCCCCAAGCACTGAATTAAGCAAAAAGAGGAGACTGAAAAACACACAGCAGATGAAGGAGCAACTTAAACCCCACCAGACCTAACAAATGAAGAGGATATAGGCAGTCTACCTGAACAATTATTCAGAATAATGAGAGTAAAGATGATCCAAAATCTTGGAAATAGGATAGAGAAAATACAAGAAACTTTTCACAAGGACCTAGAAGAACTGAAGGGCAAACGAACAATAATGAAGAAAACAATAAATGAAATTAAAAATTCTCTAGAAGAGATCAATAGCAGAAACACTCTGGCAGAAGAACGGATAAGTGACCCGGAAGATAACATAGTTTCACTCACTACTGCAGAGCAGTATGAAGAAATAAGACTGAAAAGATTGAGGACAGTCTCAGAGACCTCTGGAACAACATTAAATGTAACAACATTCGAATCAGACGGGTCCCAGAAGAAGAAGAGAAAAAGAAAGGGACTGAGAAAATATTCAGAAAGATTATAGTTGAAAACTTCTCTAATATGGGAAAGGAAAGAGTTAATCAAGTCCAGGAAGCTCAGAGAGTCCCAAACAGGAGAAATCCAAGGAGAAACACTCCAAGACACATATTCATCAAACTCTCAAGAATGAAATACAAAGAAAAGGTATTAAAAGCAGCAAGGGAAAAGCAAGAAATTCCATATTTGGGAATCCCCATCAAGTTAGCAGCTGATCTTTCAGCAGAAATTCTGCAAGACAGTAGGGAGTGGCAGGACATATTTCAAGTGATTAAAGGAAAAAAACCTACCACCAATGTGACTGTACTCAGCAAGACTCTCATTCAGATTGGAGGGAGGAAGTAAAAACTTCACAGACAAACCAAAGGTAGGAGAATTCAGCACCACCAAACCGTCTATATCACCAATTATAAAGGAACTTCTCTAAGCAGGAAACACAAAGGAAATAAAACACCTCCAATAACAAACCAAAAACAATTAAGTAAATGCTAACAGGAACATACACACGAATAATTACCTTAAATGTAAATGGATTCAAGGCTCCAACCAACGCACATAGAGTGGACGAAGGGATACAAAAACAAGACCGTTAAATATGATGTCTAGGAGCGACCCACTTTAGATCCGGGGACACATACAAACTGAAAGTGAGGGGATGGAAAAAGACATTCCAAGAACATGGAAATCAAAGGAAACCTGGAGTGCCAATTCTCATATCAGACGAAATAGACTTCAAGATAAAGACTACTGCAGGAAACCAAGAAGAACACTACATACTGATGAAGGAATCAAACAAAGAAAATGACACAGCAAATGCAAATCCTTATGAAGCCAACGTAGTAGCACTTCAATACATAAGATATATCCTAACAGCCCTAAAAGGGGAAACTGAGAGTAACACAAAAATAGTAGGGGACATTAACACCTCTCTTTCACCAATGGACTGATCACCCAAAATGAAAATAAACAAGGAAACGTGGGCTTTAAATGACACATTGAACAAGAGGGACTTAACTGATATGTATATGACTTTCCTTTGCAAAACACCAGAAAACAGTTTCTTCTCAAGTGCTCATGCAACATTCTCCAGGATATGTCATATCTTCGGTCACACATAGAGCCTTAGTCAATTTAAGAAAACTGAAATAGTATGAGGTATAATTTCCTACCACAGTGCCATGAAACTAGATATCAATGAACGGAAAAAAAGAACTGTAAACAATAGAAACACATGGAAGCTAAACAAAACGCTGTTAAATAATCAAGCAATCACTGAAGAAAACAAAGATGAAATCGCAAAATACCTGGAAAAAAATGACAATGAAAATACGACCACCCCAACCTATGGTATGCAGCAAAAGCAGTTCTAACAGGGAAGTTGATAGCAATAAAATCCTCCATCAAGGAACAAGAAATCCCCCATATAAATAACCTAGCCTTACACCTAAAGCCATTAGAGAAAAATGGACAAACACCCAACAAACAAAAATGGATTAGCAGAAGGAAAGAAATAAGAAAGTTCAGATCAGAAATAAATGAAAAAGAATGGAGAAAACAAGAGCAAAGATCGGTAAACCTAAAAGCGAGATATTTAAGAGCATGCATATAATGTATCCACCATTAGCCAGATTTATTAAGAAAAGAAGTGGAGAAGATCCAAACCAACAGAATTAGAAAAGAAAAAGGAGAAGTAACAACTGACCCTGCAGAAATACAAAGGATCATGAGAGATTACTACAAACATCTTTTGCCAATTAAATGGACAACCTGGAAGAAATGGACAAATTCTTCGAAAAGCACAACCTTCTGAGACTGAACCAAGATAAACAGAAAGTATAAACAGACTAATCGTAAGCACTGAAATTGAAATTGTGATTAAAATTTTCCAACAAGCAAAAGCCCAATATCAGATGGCTTCACAGGCGATTTCTATCAAAACTTTTGACAAGGGCTAACACCTATCGTTCTCAGACTCTTCCAAAATATAACAGAGTGAGGGACACTCCCAAAATCATTAAACGAGGCCACAATCACTCTGATACAAAAATCAGACAGGTTCTCAACTAAAATTGAACACTACAGGCCAATATCACTGATGACCTTAAATGTCAGAATCTCAAAGAAAATACTAGAAAGTAGAATCCAACAGCACATTAAAGGGATAATACACCATGATCAAGTGGGCTTTATCCAACGAAGGTAGGATTTTTCGATATATGCAAATCAATCCAGATGATAAACCATACTAACAAAGTGAAGAAGAAAAATCCTACGATTATCTCAATAAATGGAGAAAAATCTTCTGGAAACATTCAAAAAGAGTTTAGGATAACACTCTCCAGAAAGTACACATAGAGTGAATGTACCTCAACATAATAAAGGCCATATATGACAGACCCACAGCCAACTTTGTTCTCAAAGGTGAAATACTGAAACCATTTCCTTTAAGATCAGGAGAAAGACAAGTTTGCAAACTGTTACTAATATTACTTAAGCAGGTTTTGGAAGTTTTACCCACAGCATTCAGAGAAGAAAAAGAAATTAGAAGCATCCAAGTTGGAAGAGAAGAAGTCAAACTGTCACTTTTTTCAGATGACTAGATAGTATACATAGAGAATTCTAAAGACGCTACCAGAAAACTACCAGAACGAATCAATGAATTTGGGACAGTGACAGGATACAAAGTTAGTGCACAAAAATCTCTTGCATTACTATGCACTAATGATGAAAAATCCGAAAGAGAAATTAAGGAAACACTCTCATTTACCATTGCTACAAAAAGAATAACATACTTGAGTGTAAACTTACCAAAGAGACAAAATACATGTGTGAGGAAAACCATGACACACTGAGGAAAGAAATTAACGGTGACACAAAGAGATGGAGACATATACCATGTTTTTGGACTGGTAGAAACAACATTGCAAAAATGACTATGCTACACAAAGCAATCTACAGTTCATTGCAATCCCTATCGAACTACCAATGGCATTTGTCACAGAACTAGAACAAAATATTTCACCATTTCTGTGGAAACACAAAAGAGCCTGAAGAGCCAAAGGTATCTTGAGAAAGAAAAACAGAGCTGGAGGAATCAGGTTCCCTGACTTCAGACTATAAAAAACATCTATAATAATAAAGGTGGTATGCTACTGGCACACAAACAGAAGTGTACATCAAGGAAACAGGACAGTAAGCCACGGATAAACCCACACTCCTTTCTATTTGATAAAGGAGGCAAGAGTATACAATGGAGAAAAGATAGCCTCTTCAATAATGGTTCTGGGGAAACTGCACAGCTACATGTAAAACAATGAAATTACAACACTTCTTAACTCCATACACAAAAATAAACTGCAAATCGATTACAGACCTAAATGTAAGGCCAGACACGTTAAAACTCTTAGAGGAAAATAAAGGCAGAACACTCTGTGACATAAATCACACAATGACGTTTTGGGACCCCCCTCATAGAGAACTGGAAATAAAAACAGAAAGAAACAAATGGGACCTAGTGAATCTGAAAAGCTTTTGCAAAGCAAAAGAAATGAAAATCAGGATGAAAAGACAACCCTCAGAATGGGAGAAAATATTTGTAAACGAAGCAACTGACAAAGGATTAATCTCCATTGAGCTCATGCAACTCAACATCAGAAAAACAAACAACCCAATCCAAAATAGGCCAGAAGACCGAAAAAGATATTTCTCCAAAGCATATATACTATTTGCCAAAAAACACATGAAACCATGCTCAACATCACTAATCATTAGAGAAATGCAGATCAAAACAACAATGGGGGAGGAACTTGAAGATGACGGAAGAGTAAGATGCGGAGATCACTTTCCTCCCCACAGATTCATCAGAAATAAATCTGCAGGAAGAACCGCTCCTATAGAACAGCCACCGAACACTGGCCGAATCCTCACACCTCCCAAAGGGCAAGAAACTCCCCACGTACCTGGGTAGGGGAAAAGAGGAACGAAATAACGGAGACAAGAGACTAGGGATGGGACTTGCAACAGTGGGAAGCAGCTGTGAAAGAGGAAAGGTTTCCACACACTAGAAAGCCCCTTCGCAGGTGGACAGTGTGTGCAAGGGAGTGGGGAAGCTTCGGAGCCACGGAGGAGAGCCCAGCAACTGAGGTGCGGAAGGCAAAGTGGACAGATTCCCGCACAGAGGAGCGATGCCGACCAGAACTCACCAGCCTGAGAGGCTTGACTGTTCACCTGCCGCGGAAGGCAGGGGTTGGAGGCTGAGGCTGCGGTTTCAGCCGGATCCCACGGTGAGGACTGGGGCTGGCAGCATAAACATAGCCTGAAGTGTGCTAGTGCAACATGTCTATCTCAGAGGGAGTCCTGGAAAAGTCCTGCAACTGCATAAGAGACAAGAGAATTTTTCTTCCCAATTTCTTTCCTGGTGCGTGAGGAGAGGGTATTAAGAGCGCCGCGTAATGGAGCTGCAGAAATCGGCGTGAGGTGCGGCTATCAGCGTGGACCCCAGAGACTGGCATGAGACGTAAGGCGGCTGCTGCCGCCACCAAGAACCCTGTTAGCAAAGACAGGCCACTATCCACAGTGCCCCTCCAGGGGGCTTCTGCAGCCCGCCACTGATAGTGTCCCGTGATGCAGGGACAACTTCCCTGAGAGGATGCACCGTGCGCCTCAGGCTGCTGCAAAGTCACGATGCGCTATACCGCTACAGGCTGACTCCTATTCCGTACTCCTCACTCCCCCGGCCTGAGTGAGACACAGCCGCCAATGAGCTTCTCCTTTAACCCTGTCCTGTCTGAGGAAAGAACAGAGGCCCTCAAGCGACCTACACAAAGAGGCGGATCCAAATCCAAAGCTGAAGCCCGGGAGCTGTGCGAACAAAGAAGAGAAAGGGAAATGTGTCTCAGCAGCCTCAGGAAGAGCGGGTGAAATCCCTATTTTCAACCTGAAGTAACCTGCATCTGTGGATTACCTGAGTACACAATGAATCATCCGAAAATTGAGGTAGTGGCCTTTGGGAGCAAAGCTATATTTTATTCCCACTTTTTCTCTTTTTTTGAGTGTCTATGTGTATGCTTCTGTTTGTGATTTTGTCTGGAAAGCTTAGCTTTAACCATTTGTGCTAGGGTTCTGTCCGTCTGTTTTCTTATTTTTACGTTTAAAATATTTTCTTAAAAATTATTTTTTATTTTAATAACTTTATTTTATTTTATTTGACATAATTGTGTCTTCGTTTATCCTCTGTCTTTGTTTCTTTCTCTTTTTGGTCCCTTTTATTCTGAGCCATGTGGATGAAAGTCTCTTGGTGCTCCAACCAGGAGTCAGTGCTGCCCCTCTCAGGTGGCAGAGCCAACCTCAGGACACTGGTCCACAGGAGACCTTACAGCTCCATGTAATATCAAACGGAGAAAATCTCCCAGAGATTTCCATCTCAACGCCAAGATCCACCTTCACTCAATGACCAGAAAGCTACAGTGCTGGAAACCGTATGCCAAGCAACGAGTAAGACAGGAACACAGCCCCATCCATTATCACAGAGGATGCCCAAAATCGCAGTAAGGCCACAGACACCCAACCACACAACACCAGACGTGGAACTGCCCAGCAGAAAGACAAGATCCAGCTTCATCCACCAGAACACAGGCACAACTCCCCTCCACCAAGAAGCCTACACAACCCACTGAACAAACTTAGCCACCTGGGACAGACACCAAAAACAAAGATAACTATGAAGCTGCAGCCTGTGAAAAGGAGCCCCCAAGCACTGAATTAAGCAAAAAGAGGAGACTGAAAAACACACAGCAGATGAAGGAGCAACTTAAACCCCACCAGACCTAACAAATGAAGAGGAACTAGGCAGTCTACCTAAACAATTATTTGGAATAATGAGAGTAAAGATGATCCAAAATCTTGGAAATAGGATAGAGAAAATACAAGAAACTTTTCACAAGGACCTAGAAGAACTGAAGGGCAAACGAACAATAATGAAGAAAACTATAAATGAAATTAAAAATTCTCTAGAAGTGATCAATAGCAGAAACACTCTGGCAGAAGAATGGATAAGTGACCTGGAAGATAACATAGTTTAACTCACTACTGCAGAGCAGTATGAAGAAATAAGAATGAAAAGATTGAGGACAGTCTCAGAGACCTCTGGAACAACATTAAATGCACCAACATTCGAATCAGACGGGTCCCAGAAGAAGAAGAGAAAAAGAAAGGGACTGAAAAAATATTCAGAAAGATTATAGTTGAAAACTTCTCTAATATGGGAAAGGAAAGAGTTAATCAAGTCCAGGAAGCTCAGAGAGTCCCAAACAGGAGAAATCCAAGGAGAAACACTCCAAGACACATATTCATCAAACTCTCAAGAATGAAATACAAAGAAAAGGTATTAAAAGCAGCAAGGGAAAAGCAATAAATTCCATATTTGGGAATCCCCATCAAGTTAACAGCTGATCTTTCAGCAGAAATTCTGCAAGACAGTAGGGAGTGGCAGGACATATTTCAAGTGATTAAAGGAAAAAAACCTACCACCAATGTGACTGTACTCAGCAAGAATCTCATTCAGATTGGACGGAGGAAGTAAAAACTTCACAGACAAACCAAAGGTAGGAGAATTCATCACCACCAAACCGTCTATATCACCAATGATAAAGGAACTTCTCTAAGCAGGAAACACAAAGGAAATAAAAGACCTCCAATACCAAACCAAAAACAATTAAGTAAATGCTAACAGGAACATACACACGGATAATTACCTTAAATGTAAATGGATTCAAAGCTCCAACCAACACACATAGAGTGGATGAAGGGAAACAAAAACAAGACCGATAAATATGATGTCTAGGAGCGACACACTTTAGACCTAGGGACACATACAAACTGAAAGTGAGGAGATGGAAAAAGACATTCCAAGCACATGGAAATCAAAGGAAACCTGCAGTGCGAATTCACATATCAGATGAAATAGACTTTAAGATTAAGACTATTGCAGGAAACCAAGAAGAACACTACATACTGATGAAGGAATCCAACAAAGAAGATGACACAACAAATGCAAATCCTTATGAAGCCAACGTAGTAGCACTTCAATACATAAGATATATCCTAACAGCCCTAAAAGGGGAAACTGAGAGTAACACAAAAATAGTAGGGAACATTAACACCCCTCTTTCACCAATGCACTGATCACCCAAAATGAAAATAAACAAGGAAACATGGGCTTTAAATGACACATTGAACAAGAGGGACTTTACTGATATGTATATGACTTTCCTTTGCAAAACACCAGAAAACAGTTTCTTCTCAAGTGCTGAGGGAACATTCTCCAGGATATGTCATATCTTGGGTCACACATAGAGCCTTAGTCAACTTAAGAAAACTGAAATAGTATGAGGTATAATTTCCCACCACAGTGCCATGAAACTAGATATCAATGAAAGGAAAAAAAGAACTGTAAACAATAGAAACACATGGAAGCTAAACAAAACGCTGTTAAATAATCAAGCAATCACTGAAGAAAACAAAGATGAAATCACAAAATACCTGGAAAAACATGACAATGAAAATACGACCACCCCAACCTATGGGATGCAGCAAAAGCAGTTCTAACAGGGAAGTTGATAGCAATAAAATCCTCCATCAAGAAACAAGAAATCCCGCATATAAACAACCTAGCCTTACACCTAAAGCCATTACAGAAAAAAGGACAAACACCAAACACACAAAAAAGGATTAGCAGAAGGAAAGAAATAAGAAAGTTCAGATCAGAAATAAATGAAAAAGTCTAGAGAAAACAAGAGCAAAGATCGGTAAACCTAAAAGCTAGATATTTAAGAGCATGCATATAATGTATCCACCATTAGCCAGATTTATTAAGAAAAGAAATGGAGAAGATCCAAACCAACAGAATTAGAAATGAAAAAGGAAAAGTAACAACTGACACTGCAGAAATACAAAGGATCATGAGAGATTACTACAAACATCTTTTGCCAATTAAATAGACAACCTGGAAGAAATGGACAAATTCTTCGAAAAGCACAACCTTCTGAGACTGAACCAAGATAAACAGAAGGTATAAACAGACTAATCGTAAACACTGAAATTGAAATTGTGATTGTGATTAAAATTTTCCAACAAGCAAAAGCTTAAGATCAGATGCCTTCACAGGCGATTTCTATCCAAACTTTTGACAAGAGCTAACACCTAACCTTCTCAGACTCTTCCAAAATATAACAGAGTGAGGGACACTCCCAAAATCATTAAATTAGGCCACAATCACTCTGATACCAAAATCAGACAGGTTGTCACCTAAAATTGAACACTACAGGCCAATATCACTGATGACCTTAAATGTCAGAATCTCAAAGAAAATACTAGAAAGTGGAATCCAACAGCACATTAAAGGGATAATACACCATGATCAAATGGGCTTTATCCAAGGAAAGTAGGATTTTTCGATATATGCAAATCAATCAAGATGATAAACCATACTAACAAACTGAAGGAGAAAAATCCTATGATTATCTCAATAAATGGAGAAAAATCTTCTGGAAACATTCAAAAAGAGTTTAGGATAACACTCTCCAGAAAGTACACATAGAGTGAATGTACCTCAACATAATAAAGGCCATATATGACAGACCCACAGCCAACTTTTTTCTCAAAGGTGAAATACTGAAACCATTTCCTTTAAGATCAGGAAAAAGACAAGTTTCCGAACTGTTACTAATATTACTTAAGCAGGTTTTGGAAGTTTTACCCACAGCATTCAGAGAAGAAAAACAAATTAAAAGCATCCAAGTTGGAAGAGAAGAAGTCAATCTGTCACTGTTTTCAGATGACTAGATAGTATACATAGAGATTTCTAAAGACGCTACCAGAAAACTACCAGAACGAATCAATGAATTTGGTACAGTGACAGGATACAAAGTTAATGCACAAAAATCTCTTGCATTACTATGCACTAATGATGAAAAATCAGAAAGAGAAATTAAGGAAACACTCTCATTTACCATTGCTACAAAAAGAATAACATACTTGAGTGTAAACTTACCAAAGAGACAAAATACATGTGTGAGGAAAACCATGACACACTGAGGAAAGAAATTAAAGGTGACACAAAGAGATGGAGACATATACCATGTTTTTGGATTGGTAGAAACAACATTGCAAAAATGACTATGCTACACAAAGCAATCTACAGTTCATTGGAATCCCTATCGAACTACCAATGGCATTTGTCACAGAACTAGAACAAAATATTTCACCATTTGTGTGGAAACACAAAAGAGCCTGAAGAGCCAAAGGTGTCTTGAGAAAGAAAAACAGAGCTGGAGGAATCAGGTTCCCTGACCTCAGACTATAAAAAAAATCTATAATAATAAAGATGGTATGCTACTGGCACACAAACAGAAGTGTACATCAATGAAACAGGACAGTAAGCCACGGATAAACCCACACTCCTTTCTATTTGATAAAGGAGGCAACAGTATACAATGGAGAAAAGATAGCCTCTTCAATAATGGTTCTGGGGAAACTGCACAGCTACATGTAAAAGAATGAAATTACAACACTTCTTAACTCCATACACAAAAATAAACTGCAAATCGATTACAGACCTAAATGTAAGGACAGACACTTTAAAACCCTTAGAAGAAAACAAAGGCAGAACACTCTGTGACATAAAACACACAAAGACGTTTTGGGACCCCCCTCATAGAGAACTGGAAATAAAAACAGAAAGAAACAAATGGGACCTAGTGAAACTGAAAAGCTTTTGCACAGCAAAGGAAATGAAAATCAGGATGAAAAGACAACACCCAGAATGGGAGAATATATTTGTAAACGAAGCAACTGACAAAGGATTAATCTCCATTGAACTCTGCAACTCAACATCAGAAAAACAAACAACCCAATCCAAAATAGGCCAGAAGACCGAAAAAGATATTTCTCCAAAGCATATATACTATTTGCCAACAAACACATGAAACAATGCTCAACATCACTAATCATTAGAGAAATGCTGATCAAAACAACAACGGGGGAGGAACTTGAAGATGACGGAAGAGTAAGATGCGGAGATCACTTTCCTCCCCACAGATTCATCAGAAATAAATCTGCAGTAAGAACCGCTCCTATAGAACAGCCACTGAATGCTGGCCGAATCCTCTCACCTCCCAAAGGGCAAGAAACTCCCCACGTACCTGGGTAGGGGAAAAGAGGAACGAAATAACGGAGACAAGAGACTAGGGATGGGACTTGCAACACTGGGAAGCAGCTGTAAAGGAGGAAAGTTTTCCACACACTAGAAAGCCCCTTCGCAGGTGGACAGTGTGTGCAAGAGAGTGGGGAAGCTTCGGAGCCACGGAGGAGAGCCCAGCAACTGAGGTGCGGAAGCCAAAGTGGACAGATTCCCACACAGAGGAGCGATGCCGACCAGAACTCACCAGCCTGAGAGGCTTGACTGTTCACCTGCCGCGGAAGGCAGGGGTTGGAGGCTGAGGCTGCGGTTTCAGCCGGATCCCACGGTGAGGACTGGGGCTGGCGGCATGAACATAGCCTAAGGTGTGCTAGTGCAACATGTCTAGCTCAGAGGGAGTCCTGGAAAAGTCCTGCAACTGCGTAAGAGACAAGAGAATTTTTCTTCCCAGTTTCTTTCCTGGTGCGTGAGGAGAGAGTATTAAGAGCGCCGCGTATTGGAGCTGCAGAAATCGGAGTGAGGTGCGGCTATCAGCGTGGACCCCAGAGACTGGCATGAGACGTAAGGCGGCTGCTGCCGCCACCAAGAAGCCTGTGACCAAAGACAGGCCACTATCCACAGTGCCCCTCCAGGGGGCTTCTGCAGCCCGCCAATGATAGTGTCCCGTGATGCAGGGACAACTTCCCTGGGAGGATGCACCGTGCGCCTCAGGCTGCTGCAAAGTCACGATGCGCTATACCGCTACAGGCTGACTCCTATTCCGTACTCCTCACTCCCCCGGCCTGAGTGACACACAGCCCCCAAAGAGCTTCTCCTTTAAACCTGTCCTGTCTGAGGAAAGAACAGAGGCCCTCAAGCGACCTACACAAAGAGGCGGACCCAAATCCAAAGCTGAAGCCCGGGAGCTGTACGAACAAAGAAGAGAAAGGGAAATGTGTCTCAGCAGCCTCAGGAAGAGCGGGTGAAATCCCTACTTTCAACCTGAAGTAACCTGCATCTGTCGATTACCTGAGCACACAATGAATCATCCGAAAATTGAGGTGGTGGCCTTTGGGAGCAAAGCTATATTTTATTCCCACTTTTTCTCTTTTTTTGAGTGTCTATGTGTATGCTTCTGTTTGTGATTTTGTCTGGAAAGCTTAGCTTTAACCATTTGTGCTAGGGTTCTGTCCGTCTGTTTTCTAATTTTTACGTTTAGAATATTTTCTTAAACATTAATTTTTATTTTAATAACTTTATTTTATTTTATTTGACATAATTGTGTCTTCGTTTATCCTCTGTCTTTGTTTCTTTCTCTTTTTGGTCCCTTTTATTCTGAGCCATGTGGATGAAAGTCTCTTGGTGCTCCAACCAGGAGTCAGTGCTGCGCCTCTCAGGTGGCAGAGCCAACCTCAGGACACTGGTCCACAGGAGACCTTACAGCTCCATGTAATATCAAACGGAGAAAATCTCCCAGAGATTTCCATCTCAACGCCAAGATCCACCTTCACTCAATGACCAGCAAGCTACAGTGCTGGAAACCGTATGCCAAACAACGAGTAAGACAGGAACACAGCCCCATCCATTATCACAGAGGATGCCCAAAATCGCAGTAAGGCCACAGACACCCAACCACACACCACCAGACGTGGAACTGCCCAGCAGAAAGACAAGATCCAGCTTCATCCACCAGAACACAGGCACAACTCCCCTCCACCAAGAAGCCTACACAACCCACTGAACAAACTTAGCCACCTGGGACAGACACCAAAAACAAAGATAACTATGAAGCTGCAGCCTGTGAAAAGGAGCCCCCAAGCACTGAATTAAGCAAAAAGAGGAGACTGAAAAACACACAGCAGATGAAGGAGCAACTTAAACCCCACCAGACCTAACAAATGAAGAGGATATAGGCAGTCTACCTGAACAATTATTCAGAATAATGAGAGTAAAGATGATCCAAAATCTTGGAAATAGGATAGAGAAAATACAAGAAACTTTTCACAAGGACCTAGAAGAACTGAAGGGCAAACGAACAATAATGAAGAAAACAATAAATGAAATTAAAAATTCTCTAGAAGAGATCAATAGCAGAAACACTCTGGCAGAAGAACGGATAAGTGACCTGGAAGATAACATAGTTTCACTCACTACTGCAGAGCAGTATGAAGAAATAAGACTGAAAAGATTGAGGACAGTCTCAGAGACCTCTGGAACAACATTAAATGTAACAACATTCGAATCAGACGGGTCCCAGAAGAAGAAGAGAAAAAGAAAGGGACTGAGAAAATATTCAGAAAGATTATAGTTGAAAACTTCTCTAATATGGGAAAGGAAAGAGTTAATCAAGTCCAGGAAGCTCAGAGAGTCCCAAACAGGAGAAATCCAAGGAGAAACACTCCAAGACACATATTCATCAAACTCTCAAGAATGAAATACAAAGAAAAGGTATTAAAAGCAGCAAGGGAAAAGCAAGAAATTCCATATTTGGGAATCCCCATCAAGTTAGCAGCTGATCTTTCAGCAGAAATTCTGCAAGACAGTAGGGAGTGGCAGGACATATTTCAAGTGATTAAAGGAAAAAAACCTACCACCAATGTGACTGTACTCAGCAAGACTCTCATTCAGATTGGAGGGAGGAAGTAAAAACTTCACAGACAAACCAAAGGTAGGAGAATTCAGCACCACCAAACCGTCTATATCACCAATGATAAAGGAACTTCTCTAAGCAGGAAACACAAAGGAAATAAAACACCTCCAATAACAAACCAAAAACAATTAAGTAAATGCTAACAGGAACATACACACGAATAATTACCTTAAATGTAAATGGATTCAAGGCTCCAACCAACGCACATAGAGTGGACGAAGGGATACAAAAACAAGACCGTTAAATATGATGTCTAGGAGCGACCCACTTTAGATCCGGGGACACGTACAAACTGAAAGTGAGGGGATGGAAAAAGACATTCCAAGAACATGGAAATCAAAGGAAACCTGGAGTGCCAATTCTCATATCAGACGAAATAGACTTCAAGATAAAGACTATTGCAGGAAACCAAGAAGAACACTACATACTGATGAAGGAATCAAACAAAGAAGATGACACAGCAAATGCAAATCCTTATGAAGCCAACGTAGTAGCACTTCAATACATAAGATATATCCTAACAGCCCTAAAAGGGGAAACTGAGAGTAACACAAAAATTGTACGGGACATTAACACCCCTCTTTCACCAATGGACTGATCACCCAAAATGAAAATAAACAAGGAAACGTGGGCTTTAAATGACACATTGAACAAGAGGGACTTAACTGATATGTATATGACTTTCCTTTGCAAAACACCAGAAAACAGTTTCTTCTCAAGTGCTCATGGAACATTCTCCAGGATATGTCATATCTTCGGTCACACATAGAGCCTTAGTCAATTTAAGAAAACTGAAATAGTATGAGGTATAATTTCCCACCACAGTGCCATGAAACTAGATATCAATGAAAGGAAAAAAAGAACTGTAAACAATAGAAACACATGGAAGCTAAACAAAACGCTGTTAAATAATCAAGCAATCACTGAAGAAAACAAAGATGAAATCGCAAAATACCTGGAAAAAAATGACAATGAAAATACGACCACCCCAACCTATGGTATGCAGCAAAAGCAGTTCTAACAGGGAAGTTGATAGCAATAAAATCCTCCATCACGGAACAAGAAATCCCCCATATAAACAACCTAGCCTTACACCTAAAGCCATTAGAGAAAAATGGACAAACACCCAACAAACAAAAATGGATTAGCAGAAGGAAAGAAATAAGAAAGTTCAGATCAGAAATTAATGAAAAAGAATGGAGAAAACAAGAGCAAAGATCGGTAAACCTAAAAGCTAGATATTTAAGAGCATGCATATAATGTATCCACCATTAGCCAGATTTATTAAGAAAAGAAGTGGAGAAGATCCAAACCAACAGAATTAGAAAAGAAAAAGGAGAAGTAACAACTGACCCTGCAGAAATACAAAGGATCATGAGAGATTACTACAAACATCTTTTGCCAATTAAATGGACAACCTGGAAGAAATGGACAAATTCTTCGAAAAGCACAACCTTCTGAGACTGAACCAAGATAAACAGAAAGTATAAACAGACTAATCGTAAGCACTGAAATTGAAATTGTGATTAAAATTTTCCAACAAGCAAAAGCCCAATATCAGATGGCATCACAGGCGATTTCTATCAAAACTTTTGACAAGGGCTAACACCTATCGTTCTCAGACTCTTCCAAAATATAACAGAGTGAGGGACACTCCCAAAATCATTAAACGAGACCACAATCACTCTGATACTAAAATCAGACAGGTTCTCAACTAAAATTGAACACTACAGGACAATATCATTGATGACCTTAAATGTCAGAATCTCAAAGAAAATACTAGAAAGTAGAATCCAACAGCACATTAAAGGGATAATACACCATGATCAAGTGGGCTTTATCCAACGAAGGTAGGATTTTTCGATATATGCAAATCAATCCAGATGATAAACCATACTAACAAAGTGAAGAAGAAAAATCCTACGATTATCTCAATAAATGGAGAAAAATCTTCTGGAAACATTCAAAAAGAGTTTAGGATAACACTCTCCAGAAAGTACACATAGAGTGAATGTACCTCAACATAATAAAGGCCATATATGACAGACCCACAGCCAACTTTGTTCTCAAAGGTGAAGTACTGAAACCATTTCCTTTAAGATCAGGAAAAAGACAAGTTTGCAAACTGTTACTAATATTACTTAAGCAGGTTTTGGAAGTTTTACCCACAGCATTCAGAGAAGAAAAAGAAATTAGAAGCATCCAAGTTGGAAGAGAAAAAGTCAAACTGTCACTTTTTTCAGATGACTAGATAGTATACATAGAGAATTCTAAAGACGCTACCAGAAAACTACCAGAACGAATCAATGAATTTGGGACAGTGACAGGATACAAAGTTAATGCACAAAAATCTCTTGCATTACTATGCACTAATGATGAAAAATCCGAAAGAGAAATTAAGGAAACACTCTCATTTACCATTGCTACAAAAAGAATAACATACTTGAGTGTAAACTTACCAAAGAGACAAAATACATGTGTGAGGAAAACCATGACACACTGAGGAAAGAAATTAAAGGTGACACAAAGAGATGGAGACATATACCATGTTTTTGGACTGGTAGAAACAACATTGCAAAAATGACTATGCTACACAAAGCAATCTACAGTTCATTGCAATCCCTATCGAACTACCAATGGCATTTGTCACAGAACTAGAACAAAATATTTCACCATTTCTGTGGAAACACAAAAGAGCCTGAAGAGCCAAAGGTATCTTGAGAAAGAAAAACAGAGCTGGAGGAATCAGGTTCCCTGACTTCAGACTATAAAAAACATCTATAATAATAAAGGTGGTATGCTACTGGCACACAAACAGAAGTGTACATCAAGGAAACAGGACAGTAAGCCACGGATAAACCCACACTCCTTTCTATTTGATAAAGGAGGCAAGAGTATACAATGGAGAAAAGATAGCCTCTTCAATAATGGTTCTGGGGAAACTGCACAGCTACATGTAAAACAATGAAATTACAACACTTCTTAACTCCATACACAAAAATAAAATGCAAATCGATTACAGACCTAAATGTAAGGCCAGACACGTTAAAACTCTTAGAGGAAAATAAAGGCAGAACACTCTGTGACATAAATCACACAATGACGTTTTGGGACCCCCCTCATAGAGAACTGGAAATAAAAACAGAAAGAAACAAATGGGACCTAGTGAATCTGAAAAGCTTTTGCAAAGCAAAAGAAATGAAAATCAGGATGAAAAGACAACCCTCAGAATGGGAGAAAATATTTGTAAACGAAGCAACTGACAAAGGATTAATCTCCATTGAGCTCATGCAACTCAACATCAGAAAAACAAACAACCCAATCCAAAATAGGCCAGAAGACCGAAAAAGATATTTCTCCAAAGCATATATACTATTTGCCAAAAAACACATGAAACCATGCTCAACATCACTAATCATTAGAGAAATGCAGATCAAAACAACAATGGGGGAGGAACTTGAAGATGACGGAAGAGTAAGATGCGGAGATCACTTTCCTCCCCACAGATTCATCAGAAATAAATCTGCAGGAAGAACCGCTCCTATAGAACAGCCACCGAACACTGGCCGAATCCTCACACCTCCCAAAGGGCAAGAAACTCCCCACGTACCTGGGTAGGGGAAAAGAGGAACGAAATAACGGAGACAAGAGACTAGGGATGGGACTTGCAACAGTGGGAAGCAGCTGTGAAAGAGGAAAGGTTTCCACACACTAGAAAGCCCCTTCGCAGGTGGACAGTGTGTGCAAGGGAGTGGGGAAGCTTCGGAGCCACGGAGGAGAGCCCAGCAACTGAGGTGCGGAAGGCAAAGTGGACAGATTCCCGCACAGAGGAGCGATGCCGACCAGAACTCACCAGCCTGAGAGGCTTGACTGTTCACCTGCCGCGGAAGGCAGGGGTTGGAGGCTGAGGCTGCGGTTTCAGCCGGATCCCATGGTGAGGACTGGGGCTGGCAGCATAAACATAGCCTGAAGTGTGCTAGTGCAACATGTCTATCTCAGAGGGAGTCCTGGAAAAGTCCTGCAACTGCATAAGAGACAAGAGAATTTTTCTTCCCAATTTCTTTCCTGGTGCGTGAGGAGAGGGTATTAAGAGCGCCGCGTAATGGAGCTGCAGAAATCGGCGTGAGGTGCGGCTATCAGCGTGGACCCCAGAGACTGGCATGAGACGTAAGGCGGCTGCTGCCGCCACCAAGAACCCTGTTAGCAAAGACAGGCCACTATCCACAGTGCCCCTCCAGGGGGCTTCTGCAGCCCGCCACTGATAGTGTCCCGTGATGCAGGGACAACTTCCCTGAGAGGATGCACCGTGCGCCTCAGGCTGCTGCAAAGTCACGATGCGCTATACCGCTACAGGCTGACTCCTATTCCGTACTCCTCACTCCCCCGGCCTGAGTGAGACACAGCCGCCAATGAGCTTCTCCTTTAACCCTGTCCTGTCTGAGGAAAGAACAGAGGCCCTCAAGCGACCTACACAAAGAGGCGGATCCAAATCCAAAGCTGAAGCCCGGGAGCTGTGCGAACAAAGAAGAGAAAGGGAAATGTGTCTCAGCAGCCTCAGGAAAAGCGGGTGAAATCCCTACTTTCAACCTGAAGTAACCTGCATCTGTGGATTACCTGAGTACACAATGAATCATCCGAAAATTGAGGTAGTGGCCTTTGGGAGCAAAGCTATATTTTATTCCCACTTTTTCTCTTTTTTTGAGTGTCTATGTGTATGCTTCTGTTTGTGATTTTGTCTGGAAAGCTTAGCTTTAACCATTTGTGCTAGGGTTCTGTCCGTCTGTTTTCTTATTTTTACGTTTAAAATATTTTCTTAAAAATTATTTTTTATTTTAATAACTTTATTTTATTTTATTTGACATAATTGTGTCTTCGTTTATCCTCTGTCTTTGTTTCTTTCTCTTTTTGGTCCCTTTTATTCTGAGCCATGTGGATGAAAGTCTCTTGGTGCTCCAACCAGGAGTCAGTGCTGCGCCTCTCAGGTGGCAGAGCCAACCTCAGGACACTGGTCCACAGGAGACCTTACAGCTCCATGTAATATCAAACGGAGAAAATCTCCCAGAGATTTCCATCTCAACGCCAAGATCCACCTTCACTCAATGACCAGCAAGCTACAGTGCTGGAAACCGTATGCCAAACAACGAGTAAGACAGGAACACAGCCCCATCCATTATCACAGAGGATGCCCAAAATCGCAGTAAGGCCACAGACACCCAACCACACACCACCAGACGTGGAACTGCCCAGCAGAAAGACAAGATCCAGCTTCATCCACCAGAACACAGGCACAACTCCCCTCCACCAAGAAGCCTACACAACCCACTGAACAAACTTAGCCACCTGGGACAGACACCAAAAACAAAGATAACTATGAAGCTGCAGCCTGTGAAAAGGAGCCCCCAAGCACTGAATTAAGCAAAAAGAGGAGACTGAAAAACACACAGCAGATGAAGGAGCAACTTAAACCCCACCAGACCTAACAAATGAAGAGGATATAGGCAGTCTACCTGAACAATTATTCAGAATAATGAGAGTAAAGATGATCCAAAATCTTGGAAATAGGATAGAGAAAATACAAGAAACTTTTCACAAGGACCTAGAAGAACTGAAGGGCAAACGAACAATAATGAAGAAAACAATAAATGAAATTAAAAATTCTCTAGAAGAGATCAATAGCAGAAACACTCTGGCAGAAGAACGGATAAGTGACCCGGAAGATAACATAGTTTCACTCACTACTGCAGAGCAGTATGAAGAAATAAGACTGAAAAGATTGAGGACAGTCTCAGAGACCTCTGGAACAACATTAAATGTAACAACATTCGAATCAGACGGGTCCCAGAAGAAGAAGAGAAAAAGAAAGGGACTGAGAAAATATTCAGAAAGATTATAGTTGAAAACTTCTCTAATATGGGAAAGGAAAGAGTTAATCAAGTCCAGGAAGCTCAGAGAGTCCCAAACAGGAGAAATCCAAGGAGAAACACTCCAAGACACATATTCATCAAACTCTCAAGAATGAAATACAAAGAAAAGGTATTAAAAGCAGCAAGGGAAAAGCAAGAAATTCCATATTTGGGAATCCCCATCAAGTTAGCAGCTGATCTTTCAGCAGAAATTCTGCAAGACACTAGGGAGTGGCAGGACATATTTCAAGTGATTAAAGGAAAAAAACCTACCACCAATGTGACTGTACTCAGCAAGACTCTCATTCAGATTGGAGGGAGGAAGTAAAAACTTCACAGACAAACCAAAGGTAGGAGAATTCAGCACCACCAAACCGTCTATATCACCAATGATAAAGGAACTTCTCTAAGCAGGAAACACAAAGGAAATAAAACACCTCCAATAACAAACCAAAAACAATTAAGTAAATGCTAACAGGAACATACACACGAATAATTACCTTAAATGTAAATGGATTCAAGGCTCCAACCAACGCACATAGAGTGGACGAAGGGATACAAAAACAAGACCGTTAAATATGATGTCTAGGAGCGACCCACTTTAGATCCGGGGACACATACAAACTGAAAGTGAGGGGATGGAAAAAGACATTCCAAGAACATGGAAATCAAAGGAAACCTGGAGTGCCAATTCTCATATCAGACGAAATAGACTTCAAGATAAAGACTACTGCAGGAAACCAAGAAGAACACTACATACTGATGAAGGAATCAAACAAAGAAGATGACACAGCAAATGCAAATCCTTATGAAGCCAACGTAGTAGCACTTCAATACATAAGATATATCCTAACAGCCCTAAAAGGGGAAACTGAGAGTAACACAAAAATAGTAGGGGACATTAACACCCCTCTTTCACCAATGGACTGATCACCCAAAATGAAAATAAACAAGGAAACGTGGGCTTTAAATGACACATTGAACAAGAGGGACTTAACTGATATGTATATCACTTTCCTTTGCAAAACACCAGAAAACAGTTTCTTCTCAAGTGCTCATGGAACATTCTCCAGGATATGTCATATCTTGGGTCACACATAGAGCCTTAGTCAATTTAAGAAACCTGAAATAGTATGAGGTATAATTTCCTACCACAGTGCCATGAAACTAGATATCAATGAAAGGAAAAAAAGAACTGTAAACAATAGAAACACATGGAAGCTAAACAAAACGCTGTTAAACAATCAAGCAATCACTGAAGAAAACAAAGATGAAATCGCAAAATACCTGGAAAAAAATGACAATGAAAATACGACCACACCATCCTATGGTATGCAGCAAAAGCAGTTCTAACAGGGAAGTTGATAGCAATAAAATCCTCCATCACGGAACAAGAAATCCCCCATATAAACAACCTAGCCTTACACCTAAAGCCATTAGAAAAATGGACAAACACCCAACAAACAAAAATGGATTAGCAGAAGGAAAGAAATAAGAAAGTTCAGATCAGAAATAAATGAAAAAGAATGGAGAAAACAAGAGCAAAGATCGGTAAACCTAAAAGCTAGATATTTAAGAGCATGCATATAATGTATCCACCATTAGCCAGATTTATTAAGAAAAGAAGTGGAGAAGATCCAAACCAACAGAATTAGAAAAGAAAAAGGAGAAGTAACAACTGACCCTGCAGAAATACAAAGGATCATGAGAGATTACTACAAACATCTTTTGCCAATTAAATGGACAACCTGGAAGAAATGGACAAATTCTTCGAAAAGCACAACCTTCTGAGACTGAACCAAGATAAACAGAAAGTATAAACAGACTAATCGTAAGCACTGAAATTGAAATTGTGATTAAAATTTTCCAACAAGCAAAAGCCCAATATCAGATGGCTTCACAGGCGATTTCTATCAAAACTTTTGACAAGGGCTAACACCTATCGTTCTCAGACTCTTCCAAAATATAACAGAGTGAGGGACACTCCCAAAATAATTAAACGAGGCCACAATCACTCTGATACTAAAATCAGACAGGTTCTCAACTAAAATTGAACACTACAGGCCAATATCACTGATGACCTTAAATGTCAGAATCTCAAAGAAAATACTAGAAAGTAGAATCCAACAGCACATTAAAGGGATAATACACCATGATCAAGTGGGCTTTATCCAACGAAGGTAGGATTTTTCGATATATGCAAATCAATCCAGATGATACACGATACTAACAAAGTGAAGAAGAAAAATCCTACGATTATCTCAATAAATGGAGAAAAATCTTCTGGAAACATTCAAAAAGAGTTTAGGATAACACTCTCCAGAAAGTACACATAGAGTGAATGTACCTCAACATAATAAAGGCCATATATGACAGAGCCACAGCCAACTTTGTTCTCAAAGGTGAAATACTGAAACCATTTCCTTTAAGATCAGGAAAAAGACAAGTTTGCAAACTGTTACTAATATTACTTAAGCAGGTTTTGGAAGTTTTACCCACAGCATTCAGAGAAGAAAAAGAAATTAGAAGCATCCAAGTTGGAAGAGAAGAAGTCAAACTGTCACTTTTTTCAGATGACTAGATAGTATACATAGAGAATTCTAAAGACGCTACCAGAAAACTACCAGAACGAATCAATGAATTTGGGACAGTGACAGGATACAAAGTTAATGCACAAAAATCTCTTGCATTACTATGCACTAATGATGAAAAATCCGAAAGAGAAATTAAGGAAACAGTCTCATTTACCATTGCTACAAAAAGAATAACATACTTGAGTGTAAACTTACCAAAGAGACAAAATACATGTGTGAGGAAAACCATGACACACTGAGGAAAGAAATTAAAGGTGACACAAAGAGATGGAGACATATACCATGTTTTTGGACTGGTAGAAACAACATTGCAAAAATGACTATGCTACACAAAGCAATCTACAGTTCATTGCAATCCCTATCGAACTACCAATGGCATTTGTCACAGAACTAGAACAAAATATTTCACCATTTCTGTGGAAACACAAAAGAGCCTGAAGAGCCAAAGGTATCTTGAGAAAGAAAAACAGAGCTGGAGGAATCAGGTTCCCTGACTTCAGACTATAAAAATCATCTATAATAATAAATATGGTATGCTACTGGCACACAAACAGAAGTGTACATCAAGGAAACAGGACAGTAAGCCACGGATAAACCCACACTCCTTTCTATTTGATAAAGGAGGCAAGAGTATACAATGGAGAAAAGATAGCCTCTTCAATAATGGTTCTGGGGAAACTGCACAGCTACATGTAAAACAATGAAATTACAACACTTCTTAACTCCATACACAAAAATAAACTGCAAATCGATTACACACCTAAATGTAAGGCCAGACACGTTAAAACTCTTAGAGGAAAATAAAGGCAGAACACTCTGTGACATAAATCACACAATGACGTTTTGGGACCCCCCTCATAGAGAACTGGAAATAAAAACAGAAAGAAACAAATGGGACCTAGTGAATCTGAAAAGCTTTTGCAAAGCAAAAGAAATGAAAATCAGGATGAAAAGACAACCCTCAGAATGGGAGAAAATATTTGTAAATGAAGCAACTGACAAAGGATTAATCTCCATTGAGCTCATGCAACTCAACATCAGAGAAACAAACAACCCAATCCAAAATAGGCCAGAAGACCGAAAAAGATATTTCTCCAAAGCATATATACTATTTGCCAAAAAACACATGAAACCATGCTCAACATCACTAATCATTAGAGAAATGCAGATCAAAACAACAATGGGGGAGGAACTTGAAGATGACGGAAGAGTAAGATGCGGAGATCACTTTCCTCCCCACATATTCATCAGAAATAAATCTGCAGGAAGAACCGCTCCTATAGAACAGCCACCGAACACTGGCCGAATCCTCACACCTCCCAAAGGGCAAGAAACTCCCCACGTACCTGGGTAGGGGAAAAGAGGAACGAAATAACGGAGACAAGAGACTAGGGATGGGACTTGCAACAGTGGGAAGCAGCTGTGAAAGAGGAAAGGTTTCCACACACTAGAAAGCCCCTTCGCAGGTGGACAGTGTGTGCAAGGGAGTGGGGAAGCTTCGGAGCCACGGAGGAGAGCCCAGCAACTGAGGTGCGGAAGGCAAAGTGGACAGATTCCCGCACAGAGGAGCGATGCCGACCAGAACTCACCAGCCTGAGAGGCTTGACTGTTCACCTGCCGCGGAAGGCAGGGGTTGGAGGCTGAGGCTGCGGTTTCAGCCGGATCCCACGGTGAGGACTGGGGCTGGCGGCATAAACATAGCCTGAAGTGTGCTAGTGCAACATGTCTATCTCAGAGGGAGTCCTGGAAAAGTCCTGCAACTGCGTAAGAGACAAGAGAATTTTTCTTCCCAATTTCTTTCCTGGTGCGTGAGGAGAGGGTATTAAGAGCGCTGCGTAATGGAGCTGCCGAAATCGGCGTGAGGTGCGGCTATCAGCGTGGACCCCAGAGACTGGCATGAGACGTAAGGCGGCTGCTGCCGCCACCAAGAACCCTGTTAGCAAAGACAGGCCACTATCCACAGTGCCCCTCCAGGGGGCTTCTGCAGCCCGCCACTGATAGTGTCCCGTGATGCAGGGACAACTTCCCTGAGAGGATGCACCGTGCGCCTCAGGCTGCTGCAAAGTCACGATGCGCTATACCGCTACAGGCTGACTCCTATTCCGTACTCCTCACTCCCCCGGCCTGAGTGAGACACAGCCGCCAATGAGCTTCTCCTTTAACCCTGTCCTGTCTGAGGAAAGAACAGAGGCCCTCAAGCGACCTACACAAAGAGGCGGATCCAAATCCAAAGCTGAAGCCCGGGAGCTGTGCGAACAAAGAAGAGAAAGGGAAATGTGTCTCAGCAGCCTCAGGAAGAGCGGGTGAAATCCCTATTTTCAACCTGAAGTAACCTGCATCTGTGGATTACCTGAGTACACAATGAATCATCCGAAAATTGAGGTAGTGGCCTTTGGGAGCAAAGCTATATTTTATTCCCACTTTTTCTCTTTTTTTGAGTGTCTATGTGTATGCTTCTGTTTGTGATTTTGTCTGGAAAGCTTAGCTTTAACCATTTGTGCTAGGGTTCTGTCCGTCTGTTTTCTTATTTTTACGTTTAAAATATTTTCTTAAAAATTATTTTTTATTTTAATAACTTTATTTTATTTTATTTGACATAATTGTGTCTTCGTTTATCCTCTGTCTTTGTTTCTTTCTCTTTTTGGTCCCTTTTATTCTGAGCCATGTGGATGAAAGTCTCTTGGTGCTCCAACCAGGAGTCAGTGCTGCCCCTCTCAGGTGGCAGAGCCAACCTCAGGACACTGGTCCACAGGAGACCTTACAGCTCCATGTAATATCAAACGGAGAAAATCTCCCAGAGATTTCCATCTCAACGCCAAGATCCACCTTCACTCAATGACCAGAAAGCTACAGTGCTGGAAACCGTATGCCAAGCAACGAGTAAGACAGGAACACAGCCCCATCCATTATCACAGAGGATGCCCAAAATCGCAGTAAGGCCACAGACACCCAACCACACAACACCAGACGTGGAACTGCCCAGCAGAAAGACAAGATCCAGCTTCATCCACCAGAACACAGGCACAACTCCCCTCCACCAAGAAGCCTACACAACCCACTGAACAAACTTAGCCACCTGGGACAGACACCAAAAACAAAGATAACTATGAAGCTGCAGCCTGTGAAAAGGAGCCCCCAAGCACTGAATTAAGCAAAAAGAGGAGACTGAAAAACACACAGCAGATGAAGGAGCAACTTAAACCCCACCAGACCTAACAAATGAAGAGGAACTAGGCAGTCTACCTAAACAATTATTTGGAATAATGAGAGTAAAGATGATCCAAAATCTTGGAAATAGGATAGAGAAAATACAAGAAACTTTTCACAAGGACCTAGAAGAACTGAAGGGCAAACGAACAATAATGAAGAAAACTATAAATGAAATTAAAAATTCTCTAGAAGTGATCAATAGCAGAAACACTCTGGCAGAAGAATGGATAAGTGACCTGGAAGATAACATAGTTTAACTCACTACTGCAGAGCAGTATGAAGAAATAAGAATGAAAAGATTGAGGACAGTCTCAGAGACCTCTGGAACAACATTAAATGCACCAACATTCGAATCAGACGGGTCCCAGAAGAAGAAGAGAAAAAGAAAGGGACTGAAAAAATATTCAGAAAGATTATAGTTGAAAACTTCTCTAATATGGGAAAGGAAAGAGTTAATCAAGTCCAGGAAGCTCAGAGAGTCCCAAACAGGAGAAATCCAAGGAGAAACACTCCAAGACACATATTCATCAAACTCTCAAGAATGAAATACAAAGAAAAGGTATTAAAAGCAGCAAGGGAAAAGCAATAAATTCCATATTTGGGAATCCCCATCAAGTTAACAGCTGATCTTTCAGCAGAAATTCTGCAAGACAGTAGGGAGTGGCAGGACATATTTCAAGTGATTAAAGGAAAAAAACCTACCACCAATGTGACTGTACTCAGCAAGAATCTCATTCAGATTGGACGGAGGAAGTAAAAACTTCACAGACAAACCAAAGGTAGGAGAATTCATCACCACCAAACCGTCTATATCACCAATGATAAAGGAACTTCTCTAAGCAGGAAACACAAAGGAAATAAAAGACCTCCAATACCAAACCAAAAACAATTAAGTAAATGCTAACAGGAACATACACACGGATAATTACCTTAAATGTAAATGGATTCAAAGCTCCAACCAACACACATAGAGTGGATGAAGGGAAACAAAAACAAGACCGATAAATATGATGTCTAGGAGCGACACACTTTAGACCTAGGGACACATACAAACTGAAAGTGAGGAGATGGAAAAAGACATTCCAAGCACATGGAAATCAAAGGAAACCTGCAGTGCGAATTCACATATCAGATGAAATAGACTTTAAGATTAAGACTATTGCAGGAAACCAAGAAGAACACTACATACTGATGAAGGAATCCAACAAAGAAGATGACACAACAAATGCAAATCCTTATGAAGCCAACGTAGTAGCACTTCAATACATAAGATATATCCTAACAGCCCTAAAAGGGGAAACTGAGAGTAACACAAAAATAGTAGGGAACATTAACACCCCTCTTTCACCAATGCACTGATCACCCAAAATGAAAATAAACAAGGAAACATGGGCTTTAAATGACACATTGAACAAGAGGGACTTTACTGATATGTATATGACTTTCCTTTGCAAAACACCAGAAAACAGTTTCTTCTCAAGTGCTGAGGGAACATTCTCCAGGATATGTCATATCTTGGGTCACACATAGAGCCTTAGTCAACTTAAGAAAACTGAAATAGTATGAGGTATAATTTCCCACCACAGTGCCATGAAACTAGATATCAATGAAAGGAAAAAAAGAACTGTAAACAATAGAAACACATGGAAGCTAAACAAAACGCTGTTAAATAATCAAGCAATCACTGAAGAAAACAAAGATGAAATCACAAAATACCTGGAAAAACATGACAATGAAAATACGACCACCCCAACCTATGGGATGCAGCAAAAGCAGTTCTAACAGGGAAGTTGATAGCAATAAAATCCTCCATCAAGAAACAAGAAATCCCGCATATAAACAACCTAGCCTTACACCTAAAGCCATTACAGAAAAAAGGACAAACACCAAACACACAAAAAAGGATTAGCAGAAGGAAAGAAATAAGAAAGTTCAGATCAGAAATAAATGAAAAAGTCTAGAGAAAACAAGAGCAAAGATCGGTAAACCTAAAAGCTAGATATTTAAGAGCATGCATATAATGTATCCACCATTAGCCAGATTTATTAAGAAAAGAAATGGAGAAGATCCAAACCAACAGAATTAGAAATGAAAAAGGAAAAGTAACAACTGACACTGCAGAAATACAAAGGATCATGAGAGATTACTACAAACATCTTTTGCCAATTAAATAGACAACCTGGAAGAAATGGACAAATTCTTCGAAAAGCACAACCTTCTGAGACTGAACCAAGATAAACAGAAGGTATAAACAGACTAATCGTAAACACTGAAATTGAAATTGTGATTGTGATTAAAATTTTCCAACAAGCAAAAGCTTAAGATCAGATGCCTTCACAGGCGATTTCTATCCAAACTTTTGACAAGAGCTAACACCTAACCTTCTCAGACTCTTCCAAAATATAACAGAGTGAGGGACACTCCCAAAATCATTAAATTAGGCCACAATCACTCTGATACCAAAATCAGACAGGTTGTCACCTAAAATTGAACACTACAGGCCAATATCACTGATGACCTTAAATGTCAGAATCTCAAAGAAAATACTAGAAAGTGGAATCCAACAGCACATTAAAGGGATAATACACCATGATCAAATGGGCTTTATCCAAGGAAAGTAGGATTTTTCGATATATGCAAATCAATCAAGATGATAAACCATACTAACAAACTGAAGGAGAAAAATCCTATGATTATCTCAATAAATGGAGAAAAATCTTCTGGAAACATTCAAAAAGAGTTTAGGATAACACTCTCCAGAAAGTACACATAGAGTGAATGTACCTCAACATAATAAAGGCCATATATGACAGACCCACAGCCAACTTTTTTCTCAAAGGTGAAATACTGAAACCATTTCCTTTAAGATCAGGAAAAAGACAAGTTTCCGAACTGTTACTAATATTACTTAAGCAGGTTTTGGAAGTTTTACCCACAGCATTCAGAGAAGAAAAACAAATTAAAAGCATCCAAGTTGGAAGAGAAGAAGTCAATCTGTCACTGTTTTCAGATGACTAGATAGTATACATAGAGATTTCTAAAGACGCTACCAGAAAACTACCAGAACGAATCAATGAATTTGGTACAGTGACAGGATACAAAGTTAATGCACAAAAATCTCTTGCATTACTATGCACTAATGATGAAAAATCAGAAAGAGAAATTAAGGAAACACTCTCATTTACCATTGCTACAAAAAGAATAACATACTTGAGTGTAAACTTACCAAAGAGACAAAATACATGTGTGAGGAAAACCATGACACACTGAGGAAAGAAATTAAAGGTGACACAAAGAGATGGAGACATATACCATGTTTTTGGATTGGTAGAAACAACATTGCAAAAATGACTATGCTACACAAAGCAATCTACAGTTCATTGGAATCCCTATCGAACTACCAATGGCATTTGTCACAGAACTAGAACAAAATATTTCACCATTTGTGTGGAAACACAAAAGAGCCTGAAGAGCCAAAGGTGTCTTGAGAAAGAAAAACAGAGCTGGAGGAATCAGGTTCCCTGACCTCAGACTATAAAAAAAATCTATAATAATAAAGATGGTATGCTACTGGCACACAAACAGAAGTGTACATCAATGAAACAGGACAGTAAGCCACGGATAAACCCACACTCCTTTCTATTTGATAAAGGAGGCAACAGTATACAATGGAGAAAAGATAGCCTCTTCAATAATGGTTCTGGGGAAACTGCACAGCTACATGTAAAAGAATGAAATTACAACACTTCTTAACTCCATACACAAAAATAAACTGCAAATCGATTACAGACCTAAATGTAAGGACAGACACTTTAAAACCCTTAGAAGAAAACAAAGGCAGAACACTCTGTGACATAAAACACACAAAGACGTTTTGGGACCCCCCTCATAGAGAACTGGAAATAAAAACAGAAAGAAACAAATGGGACCTAGTGAAACTGAAAAGCTTTTGCACAGCAAAGGAAATGAAAATCAGGATGAAAAGACAACACCCAGAATGGGAGAATATATTTGTAAACGAAGCAACTGACAAAGGATTAATCTCCATTGAACTCTGCAACTCAACATCAGAAAAACAAACAACCCAATCCAAAATAGGCCAGAAGACCGAAAAAGATATTTCTCCAAAGCATATATACTATTTGCCAACAAACACATGAAACAATGCTCAACATCACTAATCATTAGAGAAATGCTGATCAAAACAACAACGGGGGAGGAACTTGAAGATGACGGAAGAGTAAGATGCGGAGATCACTTTCCTCCCCACAGATTCATCAGAAATAAATCTGCAGTAAGAACCGCTCCTATAGAACAGCCACTGAATGCTGGCCGAATCCTCTCACCTCCCAAAGGGCAAGAAACTCCCCACGTACCTGGGTAGGGGAAAAGAGGAACGAAATAACGGAGACAAGAGACTAGGGATGGGACTTGCAACACTGGGAAGCAGCTGTAAAGGAGGAAAGTTTTCCACACACTAGAAAGCCCCTTCGCAGGTGGACAGTGTGTGCAAGAGAGTGGGGAAGCTTCGGAGCCACGGAGGAGAGCCCAGCAACTGAGGTGCGGAAGCCAAAGTGGACAGATTCCCACACAGAGGAGCGATGCCGACCAGAACTCACCAGCCTGAGAGGCTTGACTGTTCACCTGCCGCGGAAGGCAGGGGTTGGAGGCTGAGGCTGCGGTTTCAGCCGGATCCCACGGTGAGGACTGGGGCTGCGGCATGAACATAGCCTAAGGTGTGCTAGTGCAACATGTCTAGCTCAGAGGGAGTCCTGGAAAAGTCCTGCAACTGCGTAAGAGACAAGAGAATTTTTCTTCCCAGTTTCTTTCCTGGTGCGTGAGGAGAGAGTATTAAGAGCGCCGCGTATTGGAGCTGCAGAAATCGGAGTGAGGTGCGGCTATCAGCGTGGACCCCAGAGACTGGCATGAGACGTAAGGCGGCTGCTGCCGCCACCAAGAAGCCTGTGACCAAAGACAGGCCACTATCCACAGTGCCCCTCCAGGGGGCTTCTGCAGCCCGCCAATGATAGTGTCCCGTGATGCAGGGACAACTTCCCTGGGAGGATGCACCGTGCGCCTCAGGCTGCTGCAAAGTCACGATGCGCTATACCGCTACAGGCTGACTCCTATTCCGTACTCCTCACTCCCCCGGCCTGAGTGACACACAGCCCCCAAAGAGCTTCTCCTTTAAACCTGTCCTGTCTGAGGAAAGAACAGAGGCCCTCAAGCGACCTACACAAAGAGGCGGACCCAAATCCAAAGCTGAAGCCCGGGAGCTGTACGAACAAAGAAGAGAAAGGGAAATGTGTCTCAGCAGCCTCAGGAAGAGCGGGTGAAATCCCTACTTTCAACCTGAAGTAACCTGCATCTGTCGATTACCTGAGCACACAATGAATCATCCGAAAATTGAGGTGGTGGCCTTTGGGAGCAAAGCTATATTTTATTCCCACTTTTTCTCTTTTTTTGAGTGTCTATGTGTATGCTTCTGTTTGTGATTTTGTCTGGAAAGCTTAGCTTTAACCATTTGTGCTAGGGTTCTGTCCGTCTGTTTTCTTATTTTTACGTTTAGAATATTTTCTTAAACATTAATTTTTATTTTAATAACTTTATTTTATTTTATTTGACATAATTTTGTCTTCGTTTATCCTCTGTCTTTGTTTCTTTCTCTTTTTGGTCCCTTTTATTCTGAGCCATGTGGATGAAAGTCTCTTGGTGCTCCAACCAGGAGTCAGTGCTGCGCTTCTCAGGTGGCAGAGCCAACCTCAGGACATTGGTCCACAGGAGACCTTACAGCTCCATGTAATATCAAACGGAGAAAATCTCCCAGAGATTTCCATCTCAAGGCCAAGACCCACATTCACTCAGTGAACAGCAAGCTACAGTGCTGGACACCGTATGCCAAAAAATGAGCAAGACAGAAAGAGCCCCATCCGTTATCAGAGAGGATGCCTTAAATCATAATAAGGACGGAGGCAGCAAAATACACACCACCAGACGTGGAAGTGCCCACCAGAAAGAAAAGATCCAGCCTCATCTTCCAGAACACAAGCACAACTCCCCTCAACCAAGAAGCATACAGAACCCACTGAACAAACCTTAGCCGCTGGGGACAGACAACAAAAACAACAATAACTACGGGCATGACGCCTGTGAAAAGGAACCCCAAACACAGTAAGTTAAGCAAAAGGAGGAGACCGAAAAACACACAGCAGAAGAAGCAACAAGGTCAAAACGCACCAGACCTAACAAATGACGAGGAAATAGGCAGTCTACCCGAAAAATAATTCAGAATAATAATAGGAAAGACGATTCAACATCGGGGAAATAGGAGACAGAAAATACAAGAAACGTTTCACAGGGGTCGACAAGAACTGAAGAGCAAAGAAGCAATGATGAAGAACAAAATAATTGAAAATAATTATTCTCTAGCATGGATCACTATCAGAATAACTGAGGCAG
>NW_028124461.1:0-61267 GCF_965194825.1 Balaenoptera physalus
AAGGTCGGTGAGTTGGTGCGGAGTTTGTCTCGGCACGCGTGGCCGCGCTGGGATGGCGTCCTCCTCGTCTTCCTCCGCAGCGGGTTTGGGCTCGGTCGACCCGCAGCTGCAGCATTTCATCGAGGTAGAGACTCAGAAGAAGTGCTTCCAGCAGCTGGTGCACCAGATGACGGAACTTTGTTGGGAAATGTGCATGGACAAGCCTGGGCCAAAGTTGGACAGTCGGGCTGAGGCCTGTTTTGTGAACTGCGTTGAGCGCTTCATTGATACAAGCCAATTCATCTTGAATCGACTGGAACAGACCCAGAAATCCAAGCCAGTCTTCTCAGAAAGCCTTTCTGACTGACCTGATTATTACCTCTCTGGAAAAGGAAGGTAGTTCAAGAAATGAAGAGCAGTTGATGGGATGGTTGAAGAAAAGGCTGTGGGGGGATCGGCTCCCACCTTTGTCACTCTTGGGACATCCTGTCATCTGAGAATGAACAAAGACCAATTTTTGTGTGTGGGGGTGGTTTGAGGGTCAAATGTGTTTGGGGTTGTGTTTTTTAATGCTAATCTTGGGAAAACAATTGACAGATGAATGGAAAACTCTACTAGGTGTATGTTACTGTATGTGGGACGATGCTTTCCTCATAGTCCCATTAACTGCTTCCTATAATTTTAATAGTGGAACTGCTCTATAATTTGATATGTGGGACCACATAGGTAATAATCTGTTATTTGTGTGGATTCCTTTCAGATTTCTGGAGAGATCGATATACATCTTTGTGTCTCTCAGAAAGGGCAGCAGTGGGGGAAAGAGTAATTTGGTACTTGACTGTAGGCCTCCTTATCTAGTGTTTGATTATCTGTGCTAGAAAAAAAATGTATGGAGTATTCATACAGTACATTTCACCTTTCTAGATTATCTCCCTCCCTTATACTGTGATTCACTTAAATATCTATATATAAAGTACAGTCTTGAGCTAGTACAGGTAGCCTGAGAGTCTAGAGGCCTTTAGTTAAAGGAATCTAGCCAGCGAACATAATTCTCATACTAAACTGCCACAAGGAAGAAGTTAACTTACCCTGTATGTCAGGGTCCAAAAAAATTTAAAGATGTGCCTAAATGAAAAAATAAGTTATAAAGATTTAGGCCAGTCAAAAACTAACAGCAGGGCTTCCCTGGTGGCGCAGTGGTTGGGGGTCTGCCTGCCAGTGCGGGGGACGCGGGTTCGGGCCCTGGTCTGGGAGGATCCCACGTGCCACGGAGCAGCTGGGCCCGTGGGCCACAGCTACTGAGTCTGCGCGTCTGGAGCCTGTGCTCCGCAGCAAGAGGGGCCGCGATGGTGAGAGGCCCGCGCACCGTGGTGAAGATTGGCCCCCGCTTGCCGCAAATGGAGAAAGCCCTCGCACAGAAACGAGGACCCAACACAGCCATAAATAAATAAATAAATAAATTTAAAAAAAGAAAAACAAAAAAAAACTAACAGCAGTTTCAGGTAGAGGTGCATGCCTAATGTAAACCAGCATACTTTCCATTTACTGCGTTCTTTTAATCACTGAAATAAAAACTTCTACAAGATTCAAAAAAAAAAAAAATTCACCAATTAAAGTAAGTGTACAATTCACTAGTTCTTAGTATTTTCACCACCAATATTGTTATCTAATTCCAGAACATTTTTGTCACGCCCCCCACAAAGAAATCTTGTATATGTTAGCTGTTACTCCCTATTTTCCCCTCCCCAACATCCCCTGGCATCCACTAATCTACTTTCTGTCTATACGGATTTGCTCATTCTGGACATTTCATATACATGGAATTATACAATATATGACCTTTTGCTATTGGCTTGAAATATTTCTCCCTTTAATAGTGTCAGTTTTTCGGACTTCCCTGGTGGTACAGTGGTTAAGAATCCGCCTGCCAGTGCAGGGGACACGGGCTCGAGCCCTGGTCTGGGAAGATCCCACATGCCACGAAGCAACTAAGCCCGCGTGCCAAAACTACTGAGCCTGCGCTCTAGAGCCCAAGAGCCACAACTACTGAAGCCCATGCACTTAGAGCCCGTGCTCCTCAACAAGAGAAGCCACCGCAACGAGAAGCCCGCGCACCACAACAAAGAGTAGCCCCTGCTCGCCACAGCTAGAGAAAACCCGCGCGCAGCAACGAAGACCCAACGCAGCCAAAAATAAAAATACAAATAAATAAATAAATAAATTTATTTATTTAAAAATATAGTGTCAGGTTTTATCATTTTAATTCTGTTAGTTTTTTTTGTGTGTATTTGGGACTTGCTTATACTGCATTTGTCTTTTAAGTCATATAGGAGAAAAACTGAATTACAAACAAAAATACATTTATACTGTCTTTTGTATTTCCTTATGTAGTTACCTTTAGTACTTTTTTCATGTGGATTTAAGTTACTGTCTGGTGTTCACCATTCCATCTTGAAAAAAATCTCTTTAGTATTTTCTGTGGGTCAGTTTGCTAGCAGTGGAGTCTTTCAACTGTTGTTTATCTGAGAATGTCTTAATCTCTCCTTCATTTCTGAAGGGTAGTTTTGCTAGGTACAGAATACTTGGTAGGCAGGTTTTTTTCCTCAGCTCTTTGCATATGTCATTGCAATGCCTTCTGGCCTCTATGGTTTCTGATGAAAAATCAGCAATTAGTCTTATTGAAGATTCTTTGTACATGATAACTCCGCTCTTGCTGCTTTAACACTGTCTTTGTCATTTGATGGTTTATGATGTATGTAGATGTGGCTCTCTTTGACTGTATCATGCTTGGACTTCCTTGAGCTTTTGGGATGTGCAGATTAACAGCAGTCATCAAATTTGTGAAATTTTAGGCCATTATTTCTCCAAATACTCCTTCAGTCTCTTTTTCTGTCTCTTCATCTGGAACTCCCATTATGTGTATAATAGGATGCTTGAAGGTGTCCCATAGGACTCTGAGATTCTGTTAATTTCTCTTCGTTCTTTTTTCTTTCTGTTTCTCACACTGGATAATCTCAATTGGCCTATCTTCATGTTCACTGACTCATACTTCTGCCTGTTCAAGTCTGATACTGAGCTTTCTCCAGTCAATTTTTTATTTTAGTTATTGTACTTTTCAACTACAGATCTTCTATTTGGTTCTTTTTTGTAATTTCTCTTTATTGATATTCTCTATTTGGTAAGACACTGTTCTTATACTTCTTTAGACATGGTTTCATTTAGTTCTTTGAACATATTTTAAATAGCTATTTTAACATCTTCATTTAGTAAGTCCAATGTCTGAGATTCCTCACAGACAGTTTCTAAACTGCTATTTTTCTTTTGTATGGTCCATATATATATTTTTTTACTTTGAATTTCCATATCTTGTAACTTTTTGTTGAAAACTGGACATCTTAAAAAATATAATGTGACAACCCTGGAAATCAGAGTCTACTACCTCCCTAGGGTTTCCTGCTGTTGCTTTACGCTGTTTTTTTTTTTTTAAGTAACTTTTCTGAACAAATTCTATAAAGTCTACTGAAGCTGCCACTCAACTAGCTTAGTGGTCAGCTAATGCCTAGATGGAGATATCCTTAAACATCTAGAAACAATAAATCTCCCAGTCTTTGCCGAGGGACTACGTGCACATAGCCATCAACGCTGAGGGCAGGGAGTTATCAATTCGGCCTTAGCCTTCCCTTTCTTCTTGCCCAGAGCCTCAAGGGCAGCCAAAGGTAAAGGGTAGGCCCCTCTCAGATCTTTCCTGAGCATGCACTCAGGCCTGTGCACACTTGTGGTCTTCTAGAGTCCTAGGAATATATCAGTGCTTTTCAACATATCTATGGACATCTCATCCTCAGTTTTTCCGATAAAGCTTTTGGTTAGTCTATTGTTTGTCTCAAGTGTTATCCACTGCCTCATGCATTGTGACATTAAAACAGTTGCTTGGGGACTTCCCTGGTGGTCTAGGGGGTAAGACTCCGAGCTCCCAATGCAGGGGCCCTGGGATCGATCCCTGGTCAGGGAACTAGGTCCTGCAACTAAGGAGTCCGCATGCCGCAACGAAGATCCTGAGTGGTGCAACTAAGACCCGGCACAGCCAAAATAAATAAATTAAATAAATAAATATTTAAGAAACTAAAATAAAACACTTGCCTGTAAGTGTTTTTTGACAAACACCTCACACATAGACACAGAGGCTCATACGCACTGGATAGCTCTGAGTAAGGTCGAATAAAGATAAGCCTTTTGAGTGGAGTCTTCCAGAGAGCCATCAGACAGGTCAAATACTGACAATTCTTTGGGAATGAAATTGTGAAAGAGGTCCAGCTCTGTTCTGCTCCCTCCAGTCCTGGGAATGCAGGCTGATATTTTTCAAGGTTATCAATCACTGAGCTGAGTATGGCAATGAGAATAGGGCAAGGTAAAATGCCACAAGCTTATTACTATTCTTATCAAGGTTCAGCCATTTTTCTTGAATAAATGCTTACTACAAAAGCTACAAGCCTTTGGTTAATTTCCAGAGTTTTGGAAAAGTTTTCCATAAAGTTTTGCCAAAATTCTGTTGCTTTTATCACAGGGCAAAATGTTGGAGGTCTTTACTCCACCATTTTTTTCTGCTATTAACTCCTCACTTTGTTTTAAAACTCCCAGCCAGTTCTCTCCCCATGGCTTTTTGCTCCTATTGACAGTACTAGTACATAAAGTATTTAAATGTCTTTAAATGAATATCAAAATAACATCTATATTATATATTGGTATGAGGTATAAAATGGCTTACAAAAAAAAAGGCATAGTACCTATCTTCACAGAACTTACTGTCAGATATAAATGAAATCCTGTTACTACTTCAGAGTGTTACTTGACCTAATGAGTAAATCTCTAACATCTATCTCTTTCTTTGCGAGGTTACCTTTGCCTTGTTTTTTTGTTTTTGTTTTGTTTTTAATTTATTTATTTTTATTTTTGCCTGTGTAGGGTCTTCGGTGCTGTGCACGGGCTTTCTCTAGTTGCGGCGAGCGGGGGCTACTCTTCGTTGCAGTGCGCGGGCTTCTCATTGCGGTGGCTTCTCTTGTTGCGGAGCATGGGTTCTAGGCATGCGGGCTTCAGTAGTCATGGCTCGCAGGCTCTAAAGCGCAGGCTCAGTAGTTGTGGCGCACAGGCTTAGTTGCTCTGTGGCATGTGGGATCTTCCCGGACCAGGGCTGGAACCCGTGTCCTCTGCATTGGCAGGCGGATTCTTAACCACTGCGCCACGAGGGAAGTCCCTTTGTTTTTGTCTTTAAAAGAATTTTATGAGTTCAATTGTTTACTCATTCTCAACTGAGGAGAAATTATTTGGTCCAAATATCTGCAACGGTTTATGACTTGCCCTTGGCCCCAAACTCTAGTTGGATCTTTCTAGTATCTATAGAATCACAACACACTAATAGACACTATCTATCAGAACAATTCCTAGGCTTTCAGCTAGATCAGCTCTACTGGTCTAAGAAACTATTATTTTCTTCTGTCAACTCCCTCACTCTCAGAATAGATGCAGAACATGATAAATGACAACCTCAAGTATATATAGCCAACAGATCTCTTCTTGTCTAATTGATGCATTCAGTACTTTATTTATACGGACAGTATTTCTCAGGATACAGTGTACCATCCCTGAGTAGTCATTTCCTCTTCCCACTACTGTCCAATTTTTCTCAAAGTTAATGTCTCCAAAGGGAAGAGTTAGGATGTAAATGAATAGAAGTACACAGGAGGCCTCAAAAAATACTGGAACACCTGATTACACTTCTATTGGTACATTCTGTCTTCTGAACTAGGGGGCTGAAAGTGAGACTGAGATAAAAGATTTTCCTACCTACAATCAATTAAGTAAGCTTGTTTTATGTCTCGTAGCCACTAAGTGAGTTTTTAAAATCATAGCCATGCAGGTAGTGAAAATTTCTTCCAGTTCCTGGTTATAGGCTTCATAATCAATCCTAACATATGAGCATTTTGTGGTTCTTTTTTTCAGTGGCATCACAGTGGGAAATCAGGAGCAATTATATCAGGGGCTTTAACTCAGTTACCATTAGATACTAGTTGGGTCCTCTTAAAATTAACAGAAAATCTGCATAAGACCAGGGACAACTACTTTCTTTTTAATTTCTACACCTATAAAGATGTCTATTGACAAATCATGAACAATTTATATCTACACGGAACCAAGTCAACTCCTGTGGACCAATCAATATGTTATCCCAACAATCAAAACCCCGCACCATACCAACTCCGTATCCTTATAATTTTCCACAGAAAATATTTATTCAGTTCCTCCACAGGATGCTATTCATTTTCTAAATCTGCAGTTCTATTGTGGTGATCTCACAGGGATGTTGTGGGATATTTTAAAACTCTAGAGAAACAGTGATATGTAATATCTGGTGTACAGGACAAAAACTAATAGCTAAAGATAGTTTAAAGTTTCAACATTAGATACTGCTACATTCCTTTCAATGCTGCTGTCTGTATCTCTGCAGAGTTGGATTTTTGACAGTTTCTGTAACAAAAGCAATAAATGAGGGTGGTTGTGTCCAATCTCATCTCAAGGTGTGAGAAACTGTGCCCTAATAGCCACACATATCTCGTTAGCAAGTAATTATGCATATTTCTGAACAAAGTAAAATGTTTTCTTTCAAACACAAAACCAAAAATATTTTTGCTTATTAAGCTGTAAGATCAAAACGGTAAGTATTTTTATACCCTAATAACATAATAGCTTAGTATCTGAAAAAATACTTCATGTATTTATATGCTGCTGATGATTTATATCCCCACGATGATGAGAAAAGAAATCACCCAAACACTAAGGTGACTGTGAACAGAGAAAACTTGGAAACCTTTGTCCTAGATGGAGTCCACTAACCCAAACAAGTAACTGTTCATACAATTTTCTTCAAATATTTATCAAATGTTTGAGTGTACACAATACATCTGACCAAATAACTCACCTATCTGAACCAGAGACTGTGTCATGAAAATCTCCATGTTTCACTTAAAGATTAAATAGCACTGAGCTTTCATATGTCATCCAGAATTAAACAGCCAATCCACAAATAAAATTTCAAAAAGTAAAATTTTGAATAATTTCTGCATAATACCTGAGTGTGAGCTCTCAATGGTGGTGTCTGACTTGGAATCCAGAGATGAAGGAATTTGTCTTAATTGGGGAACATAGTACATCTTTGTACTACCAGAAGGCTTATATGGCAACAGTAAAGGCTGGCCTAAGGACATAAAGATCAGAATAATTAATAAGAAAACATTTATTAATTAACTGAACAAATATTAAGTACCTTTAATGTGCCAAGCAGTGGTCAAGATTCTTGGAATGTATCAGTAAACTAGCATTCTAGAAGAGGGAGATAGACAGTAAACAATTAGCATACTAAATAAGTAAATCATCTAGTGTTTTTATAAATTATTAGTGACATAAAAAATTAGAAAATACTGGGACTTCCCTGGTCGTGCAGTGGGTTAAGAATCTGCCTGCCAATGCAGGGGACAGGGGTTCGATACCTGGTCTGGGAAGATCTCACATGCTGTGGAGCAACTAAGCCTGTGCACCACAACTACTGAGCCTGCGTGCCACAACTACCAAAGCCCGCCCGCCCTAGAGCCCGAGCGCCACAACTACTGAGCCCATGTGCCGCAACTACTGAAGCCCACGTGCTCTAGGGCCCTTGTGCTGCGAGTACTGAGCCCTCGTGCTGCAACTACTGAAACCTGTGCGCCTAGAGCCCGCACTCTGCAACAGGAGAAGCCACCACAATAAGAAACCCATGCAGCACAACGAAGAGTAGCCCCTACTCACCACAGCTAGGGAAAGCCCGTGTGCAGCAACAAAGACCCAAAACAGCCACTCCCCCCCCCAAAAAATTAGAAAATGCTGAGGAAGATTAGAAGTATTTGGGAAATTGCAGCAGGATGCAGTTTAAATAGAGTGGTAAGGGTAGGATTCATTGAGAAGACGACTTCTTAGCAATCTATTCCATATTTAGATGGCTCTAACTAAGAAACACTTTATCTTATATTGAACCCAAACCTGGTCGTTGTTAACCCCTACTACTGATCTTTGAAGATTCTCCCTCCAGAGTCATAGAAAGTAAATCTAATTCTCTTCTATGTGGCAGATTTTCAAAATAAGTTTTCCATTATAAAAGTATAAATTCTCAATATTAAAAAAATACACAGAAATAAAAAAGACAAAGTCTTACCACTCAAAGATAACTATTATTAATATTTTAATGTATTTCTACAGGTCTTTCCTCTGTATTGCTTATTTGTTTACATAGTTGTGTATAGTATGTATAATGTGGAATTCAGTTTTTCTACTTTACATTGATAATAAAATATTCATTTTATTTCCTATCTTCACATTTTTTATCATTCTACTACACATTAAGTGTTTTTAACCCTTCTCATAATGTTAAAAATTTAGGCTGGATTAAATTTTCAATAATAAAGAATTCTGTAATAAAGACTTCCTGTTCATAGCATACCCATTCTCCCCTGCTGCCCCATTTCACATAAGTTTCCTGATTTCAGAGTGAAAAATTATGTCATTTATAAAGTTTCGTTTTTTTAAATACTAACTGCTAAAATTCTTTCTAAAATGTCTGTGACATGGTAGTAATTTGATTATTATAGAAGATGAAATCTTTTTCTTCTTCTTATTTTTTTGCTTCATTGGGTCTTCATTGCTGCACGCGGGCTTTCTCTAGTTGCGGTGTGGGGGGCTACTCTTCGTTGTGGTGCGCGAGCTTCTCACTCTTCTCACTGCAGTGGCTTCTCTTGTTGTGGAGCACAGGCTCTAGGCATGCAGGCTTCAGTAGTTGTGGAGCATGGGCTCAGTAGTTGTGGCTCGCGGGCTCTAGAGCACAGGCTCAGTAGTTGTGGAGCACGGGCTTAGTTGCTCTGCGGCATGTGGGATCTTCCCGGACCAGGGCTCGAACCCGTGTCCCCTGCACTGGCAGGTGGATTCTTAACCACTGCGCCACCAGGGCAGTCCCTGAAATCTTTTTCTATACACTTGTTTTTCTTTCATGATGTGGTAGAAACTCTGTCTCTGTAACAGCATTTTGATATTTAGCTGGGTACATACTGCTCATCTGTACACTGTATTTCCCAATCTCCCTTGCAGACATGTATGGACATATGACTGAGTCTGGGCCCATAGGTCAAGGGTGAGAATAATGTCTGCAACTTCCAGGCATCCCATGAAAACACTCCACTGGCTGCTGCTAAAATTTATCCTCCCCATTACTCTTCTTTTCCAGTATTTTCTTTATTATTCTTCCTGAAAAAACTTAAGATCAATTAAACAAGTTCAAAAGAACAATTCCATTAGAATTTTGAGTAGAATTACATTAGAGTTTAAATTCATTTGGGAATAAATGACATCTTTAAATATTCAATTTTCCCATTCAGAAATATCCCATCCCTCCTTTTAGTCTACTGTCCTTTTCTATGCCTACACAAAGGATTAGTATTGCCATCACATGAGCCCTATAAAATTCTTGTTTAGGTTACTCCTCAGTATTCATGGGGTTGTACTGCTCATTCAAATAGAATTTTGTAGATAGCTACCACTTCTCCTGATTAAACACAACAGCTTCTTCAGTTTATCCTTATGGACCATGGTCTTCTCTTGCATCCTGTAATCACCTCTAGATGGACTCCTAGTTGCCCATGTCTAGTTTATAAAAATCAAAATACTCTAGACAGAGTCTGATAGTCCCAGAGTAGAATGAGATCTCCTTCATTCTGGATGCAATAACAACTTATAAACTACTTAGAATTGTGTTACCATCCTTGGCCACTCCATGATTCTGATGATTTGACATGGAATCCATATTACTAGTACCCTGCTTCCAACCAAGGAACTGACTTCATAGTGAAGGAAATGAGACAAAAGGCTGACGACTAAAGGGAGTCACTGTTCTCCTCACAAGCCTGATCACCCACAGCTATGGTAAACTCAAGAACAAAAAAGCGAGTGAACAATTTACTGATAACTGTCATGGCACAAGCTGGGAGGCATCACTTTCTGAGGCTGGAATGCTAGCTTACTGAATACGGCATGTGCTCAGAACCACATGTGGCACTTGCCTATCCCACAGACAGAATGCATGTATTTAGGAACAAAGGCAGAAGCCTTTAAAATCTTTTGCTTTCTATCTCTGTGACTCTGCTTTGTTTGATGGAAGATCTTAGAAATAAGGGAGGGGCACTTCTACCGGGAGACAGGAGCCATCTAGTCATTTTACATTCTTTATGTCACTGAAACAATACAGGGAATAGGATGCCATAGTGTTGACTAAAACTACAATTGACCTTAACTATCAGGGAGAAATAAGGTTACCTTAAAAGAAGAAAGTCAGTAGGAGTATGGCTTACACCTAGGGGACCACTTTACCAAGCCTGGTCATAGAAATTAACAAAAAATTACCTTAAACCTATGCAGGGCTAGCAAAGCCTTAGACTACTTAGGAACACTTGTACCAACCTATCAGGCAAAACCCCAGCCAATGAGAACCTGGCTGAATTCAAGGAGAATGAAGAAATGTATAGAGGCTGGAAGAATTTAAATAACAGGAAAAATAGGTTGTAGCCTCTACTTCTCTTTGGACGTTGCTGTAGTCATTATTGTTAGGATATTGACTTAGTAGTTTTCTTCCTCCACCAGTGTATATAAAGCTTGGTGGTGATGGTTAAATTTACCATTTAGTTCAAAGTTTGCAGAAAATGGACAACAACAATTGGGCAGAATTACAATGGACCCAGAGCAAGAATGGTTACCATGTGGAGATGGAGAATTCAGAGGCAAGATAAGTGGCTTTTTGAAATTCTCAACAACTTTATGTTTGGATGCAGAAGTCTTAAAGTTACTTTGGACTGCCTATCTCTGGGGGAAGAAGCGACTATTCAGCAAATAATGGTTGTTCCTGGGAGAGAAAGAAAGGACTGGAGAAGGGTAAAGAAGAAAGTCCAACCATAAAATTTATTTCTTCAAAAAACTTGCAAATGGAACTAAATATAAACATATAGCATATTACTCTTAATTTGTTAATTCAGAGCAGTGGACACATAGTCATAAATTCAACATGCTATTCTGTATACTTTTTTTTTTTTTTAAAGCAATTCCTTTATTTTTATTATTTATTTATTTATTTTTGGCTGTGTTGGGTCTTCGTTTCTGTGCAAGGGCTTTCTCTAGTTGCGGCAAGCGGGGGCCACTCTTCATCGCGGTGCGCGGGCCTCTCGCTATCGCGGCCTCTCCTGTTGCAGAGCACAAGCTCCAGACACGCAGGCTCAGTATTTGTGGCTCACGGGCCTAGTTGCTCTGCGGCATGTGGGATCTTCCCAGACCAGGGCTCGAACCCGTGTCCCCTGCATTGGCAGGCGGATTCTCAAGCACTGCGCCACCAGGGAAGCCCTATTCTGTATACTTTTAAAATATTTTTTAAAATTTTACTTCTGAATCCACAGAGTTAAAAATATTTTATTATTAAACCAAATAATATTTCTCTTTTAAAGGAGTCCTTTCTACCAAGTACCTGTATGTAAAGGTAAGACCATGAACTGTGGGCTCTCTATAGACTGATCCATTTGATGTCAGAAGAGGTATAAAATACACTTTCACAGTTGGATTTCCTCTCCTGTGCTCTTCCACCAACATGAAAACAGCATAGCCCAGAGTAGCCTGGGTTTCAGTACAAGGCATGTGGAACAGACCCAAACCGTTTTTGCATCCTGATGCCAAACTCCAACGGACTCATAAGCCCATGAGTGAGGAAAGCAAATGTCTGTTGTTATAAAGCACTGAGATTTTCGAGGTTCTTATACAGTATCACGGTGGCAATAGGTAACTGACACATTAAAGGTGTTCTGTGTGATATTGATTAGACTATACATTTGGGGGGCATAATTTTATTTCACAATAAAAGTGTATAAGAAATATAACCATCTCGGGCTGCCCTGATAGCTCAGTGGTTAAGAATCCGCCTGCCAATGCAGGGGACACGGGTGCCAGCCCTGGTCCGGGAAGATCCCACATGCCGCGGAGCAACTAAGCCCATGTGCCACAACTACTGAGCCTGCGCTCTAGAGCCCGCGAGCCACAACTACTGAGCCCATGCACCACAACTACCGAAGCCCACGTGCCTAGAGCCCGTGCTCCACCACAAGAGAAGCCACCGCAATGAGAAGCCCGTGCACCGCAATGAAGAGTAGCCCCCGCTCGCCGCAACTAGAGAAAGGCTGCACGCAGCGATGAAGACCCGACACAGCCAAAATAAAATAAATAAAATAAAAAAAAAAGAAAAGAAATATAACCATTTCAACATATAAATGTATTTATTCAAATTAAATTCAGTGCAATTTAAATGTGGAACTAAGCAATTTTCTTTATACATTTAGGCATATTCCATTTATACCTACAGACAGATAAACTTTTTGCACAAGTAGGAACACTTAAAATCTATTTTGAATAGATTTGTACAAACTGTTGAATACTTTAAAATTAGTAATTGAAAGTTCCCACCCTCATTTGGAGGTAGAATGGGAACTTAACTTTCCAGTTACTGGTCTGAAAAAGAAAATAACTTGCTATAATTTTGAATGTTATATAGTGTAAGCACTATAAAAATATCACTGTCATGATAGCATAGGAACACTCTAAATGTTGTAGACCTTATGGTAGAAATTGCTAGCTGTTCACCAAAACTCATTTCTTTTTCATCCTGGAAAGCACAGCTAAACTATTCCTAGTCAGTGGAAAGTGATGTGGGCCACACCTAGGCCTAGACCATAAAAGCCTCCCAACATGTGCTCCTCCATGCTTTTCGTCCCTTCCAGTTGACTATGATGATGAATCCAAGGTTCCATGTTTTAAAGAAAGCAGAGTCACAGTCAACCTGGGTCCCTGCTCAACGTTTCTTGAGCAAGAAATAGACTGGTATTGTGTTTGCTATCTGTTCACTGTCTCATGCAAAACAATAGTAAAAGAAACAATGCCAAATAATTATCTACCTCCCTAAAATTGAACCTCTATAGTTTTTATGTTTTCATGAACTACTTGCATTCTTATGACAAGTATTATGAGTTGAAAATACGTCAGCCACAAGTAGCATGAGTTTCACATAGGTTGTTAACTTCACTAGAAATTGAAGTAAAAACATAATAAATTATATTCTCTTCATAGCTATGTAAATAAAAGATGTTATCATCATGTACAACCTAATGCTTAAAATTAAAATTAGGTTTTCTAACTAGAAAGACCCAATCAAGAAATTTATTGGTTAATGACACACAAAAGTTGGTAATGTGACCTAAAATTCTCTTACCATCTGTGCCATGAAGAACAGTAATCTGTTGGACTGAAGATGATGAAGCAAACTTGACAGGAACTTTGCCCAACTTCTGTGTACTGAGCTCTGGAATATCATGTCCACGATCTTCAGCATTACCAAAAATCTCAGATGAAAACATGGTTTTTCCTGGACTCTCTGTTGTTATCTGAGTGACTGCATCAGATGATAATTTTCCAGAGACGGGAGAAAACGGGGTCTTAATCTCCTTTGGTGATCTGAACAAAAAAGGGAAAGCACACAGCAGGTCATATCCTTGGCTTATCAAATACTGTAATTTCTTTCCAAATGTGGCTTCAATATTTTTTGGAGACACATCCAACTCCAATGGTTAAGTTATTTCTGCAGTACCCTTTGCTTTTTTACATACTTATTACAGGGTGATCATGCATGAGTTTACTTTTACTTATTTTAAAATCTACTTTTATTTTGGATTTAGAATGCTATTATATAAGGAAAGGGTACTTTTCAGTTGAAGTGGAAAGATATCCATTACAAAATAATTACTGGAAGTCCACTATAAATTAGGGGACTATGCTAAACGCATAGAGTGTACAAAAATAAAAAAGAAGCAGAGCCTTTCCTCAAAGAGTTTATATGTCAGTGGGGGAACCAGAGGTTTTTAAGGTTGTAATTATGTATATAGATGATAAAGAATCCATATTAAAACATAATGGAGTAAATAAATGAGTGTATAAATAAATAAATAATAGGAGGGAGGGAGAAGACAAATCTTGCCAACAGAAGAATTCCATATGTAGGTAACCTCCCCCACGCCACCCCCCCCCCCCCCCCGCCGGCATCCATCTCCTCCCCAAGGAGGTGGAGGTGAAGCTTAATCTTCCCCTTAAGTCCAGTCCTGGGCTGGCCTTAATGATTGAATTCCAAAGAGAGTATAAAATGGGAGAAAAAGTAACTTTACAGTGGAGAAACCAAGCAAACACCATGTTATGCAAGTGATGATGTTTCACATCACCAGTGATGTCACGGAGACACTACATACTCTCTGTTATGATGTGATGAGACGGTTACTTCGCTTCTGTGGTATTCTTTGTCAAAACCTATAACTCCAGTCTAATCATGAGAAAAACATCAGCCAAACCCAGACTGAGGACAATTCTACAAAATATCAGACAAATATTCCTCAAGACTGTCAAAATCATAAAAAACAAGGAAGGAATGAGGAACTGTCATAGACCAGAGAAGACTAAGGAGACATGACAACTAACTAAGTGGAATGTGATATACTGGATTGGGTCCTAGAACAGAAAAAGGTCATTAACAGGAAAACTGGTGAAATCCAAAAAAAGTCTTAAGTTTAGTTAATAGTAATGTATAAATGTTGGCTTTTTAATTTTGAAAAATATAGTATGGTAGTATAAGATGTTAGCAATAGGAAAAACTGGGAGAGAGGTAAAGGGAACTCTGTTTGTATCTTTTCTGCAGATTTGAAACTATTTGAAAATAAAAAAGGTCATTTTTAAAAAATGGAGTAATACTGTATTGTATTATATCACAGAAGAAGAAGACCTTTTAAAAGGTCTTTTAAATCTCTACCCTCTATATACTATTCACTAATTAAAAGGACAATTATGAGAAAAGAAAATAGGCCCATCTCCTTTATGTATACAGAAGCAAAAATCATACACAAAATGTTAGACAATCAAATGTAGAGTGTGTGAGTGAGTGAATGTGTGTGTGTGTGTGTGAATTCCTACCAAGTTGTTTTACTCCAGAAATGCAAGGTGAGTTAACATTCAAATATCAATAAATGTCATGCACCACATGAATAAAATAAAGGAGAAAATGTATATGATCATATCAGTATAGTCAGATAAAGCATTTGATAAAATTCAATAATTATGTATGATTAAAAACTCATAGCAAAGGGAAACTACAAAAAACTTTAGAGCCACCATCCTATTTATAGTGAAATGTGGAGAATGTCCACTGTAAGATTAGGAACAAAATAAGAATGCCAACTCTTACCTTTTCTATTCAACCTGTTAGTAAAAGTATTAAATGGCATTAGCAGTAAGGCAGGAAAATGAAATCAGAAATATAAGGCTAAGAAAGGAAGAAATAATACTGTCACTTTCCATATTTGATATAATTAAGGATACAGAAAATCCAAAACCATCTACAGATAACTTATTAGAATATCAGTTAGTTTTTAGAAGAGTTGCCAGATAAGAGACCAAACATTAAAAAATTCCACTAACATTTTTCTGTGTCTGAAAAGTTATAAAATTAAAAACTAAAAAATATGCCATCTACATTATCATCAAAACATCATATACCTAATAATAAGTGTAATAAAAAATGTAAGAACCCTGAACAGAAAACTATTAATATATCATAGAGAGAAATTAAAGGTGATCTAAATAGGATTTCTACTTTGAGGCAGGATATATAGGCATACCTCACTTTATTGCACTTCACTTTATTGTACCTTGCAGATAATGCTTTTTTTTTTTTTTTTTTTTTTTTTGTAACAAATTGAAGGTTTGTGGCAACCCTGTGTCAAGCAGCTCTACTGGTGGTGCCATTTTTTGCAACAGCATTTGCTCACTTCGTGTCTCTATGTCATGTTTTGGTAAGTCTCACAATATTTCAAACTTTTTCACTATTATACTTGTTACATGATCTGTGATCAGTGATCTTTGATGTTACTATTGCAAAAAGATTACAGCTTGCTGAAGGCTCAGATGATGGGTAGCATTCTTAAAGTCTGCTTTCAAATTAAGATATGTACTTTTTTTAGACATAATGCTATTGCACACTTAATAGACTACAGTATAGCATAAACATAACTTTTACATGCACTGGGAAACCAAACAACTCGTGTGACTTGCTTTCTTATGATATTCTCCTTATTGTGGTGTCTGGGACCAAAGCCATATCTCCATAATAATATGCCTGCACTAGGTAGGCACAGGCCATCACTCCTGCTGCAACGAGCAAACAAACTTGAATAAAGGATCATCGAGCTAAGGAAGCAATCAAGAAACAATATCAACTAGTATGCTAGAGAGGGACATTTAGAGATTTGGAGCAGGGGTTTGGTGTAGGGAGACATACTCCACTGGAAAAGAGAAATCACCATACCTTTTGATGAACTCATTTGCTGGCATGATGGAGTGAAATCTAGCAGAATGTCAAGCCGATTTCCCCCACAGGACATTTCCTTAGTGTCAGGGTGGTACAGGATGATGGGGGACTGAGCCAAGAAAGCAGAGTGAAATTTCCTGCACAGTCATGGCACGAACAAACCAAATCCCGCTAGATAAAGGGGCCTGTGACAATCATTAGGTCTCCTCTTCAAGACATTTGCCAGTTTTTGAACCTATAGAAAGCAGGAAGCTTAAATACCTAATGCCTGAGGGAGAGAACTTTCCAAAGTGAGGAATCAGAGACCTACCAGACTCACAGTAAAAACCCAGAAGTGCCATCCCCAAGAAGGGGGCTGAGTCAGAAAAAGTGAAATCATCTGCAATGTTTCAGTGTTTATGAGACAAATTTTCATTGAGAAAGTGTAACGGTAACAAATACATAGCTGGTCTCTCCTTACATTTGCCATACTCTGAAGCTGTGAGAACTGAGAGCCTAAAGAGCTGAATTCAAACATCTGAAAGACTGAAGTCAATAACTGACTGTATTTATTGAAGAATCAAAGACCTGTCAGGCTCACAGCAAAAATCCAGGGAGGCCACAAATCAGGAAAAATCATAGGTAGGATGAGACAAGTAAAGCTCCAACCCAGTTCTGACCTAGTAAAATTCCTGAAATGACTGAAATGATCAGCCACTCTGATTAACAGAGAAAGGGGTAAATCTTCTCTGGTTCAAAGTAATAGCATCTTCAGTCTCTATGAATTTTTTATTCACCATGTCCAGCACACAATCAAAAATTATGAAATTCCTGAAGCAGGAAAAAGTGACTAAAAATTAAGACAAAAAAAAAAAAAAAAAAAAACAAAACAAGAAAAATTGATTTAGAGGGAATTCAGATTCTGGAGTTAGCACAGAACTTTAAAATGACTATATTGAGAGTAAAAGATGGGGATTAATAGATTAAAATATGGAGAATCTCAACAGAAAATTGGAATCAATTTTAAAAAATCAAATACAGATAAATGAAAAATAAGAAAACTGATCCCCAGCAGACCTTAGGGAATACTAGAAGAAATTTTTTTAGGCTGAAGTAAAATGGCCCAACATAGAACAGAGCTGGCCTCTCCGTCCCATATTGAACTCGAGTTGGAAGAGGCGAGTCCGGTCTCAAAACGGAGGTAAAACCGCCGCCCGGTCGCCCCCAGCCCGACTCCGGCCGTCGCCGCCGCCGCCGCCGCCGCCGCCGCCACCGCCGCCGCCGGGGGGGGTGGGGAGGAGGGCCATGATCCAAAGGAACCAGAACAGTTGAGAAAACTGTTTATTGGTGGTCTGAGCTTTGAAACTACAGACGATAGCTTAAGAGAACATTTTGAGGAATGGGGCACACTTACAGATTGTGTGGTGATAAGAGACCCCCAAACAAAACGTTCCAGGGGCTTTGGTTTTGTGACTTACTCTTGGGTTGAAGAGGTGGATGCAGCAATGTGTGCTCGACCACACAAGGTTGATGGGTGTGTAGTGGAACCAAAGAGAGCTGGTTCTAGAGAGGATCTGTAAAGCCTGGTGCCCATCTAACAGTGAAGAAAATTTTTGTTGGTGGTATTAAAGAAGATACAGAAGAATGTAATTTGAGAGACTACTTTGAAAAGCATGGCGAGATTGAAACCATAGAAGTTATGGAAGACAGGCAGAGTGGAAAAAAGAGAGGATTTGCTTTTGTAACTTTTGATGATCATGATACAGTTGATAAAATTGTTGTTCAGAAATACCACACTATTAATGGGCATAATTGTGAAGTGAAAAAGGCCCTTCCTAAAGAAGAAACGCAATCTGCTGGATCACAAAGAGGTCGTGGAGGTGGATCTGGCAACTTTATGGGTCGTGGAGGAAACTTTGGAGGTGGTGGAGGTAACTTTGGCCGTGGTGGAAACTTGGTGGAAGAGGAGGCTATGGTGGTGGAGGTGGTGGCAGCAGAGGTAGTTATGGAGGAGGTGATGGTGGATAGAACGGATTTGGAGGCGACGGTGGTAACTATGGCGGTGGTCCTGGTTACAGTAGTAGAGGAGGCTATGGTGGTGGTGGACCAGGATATGGAAACCAAGATGGGGGATATGGTGGCGGTGGTGGAGGATATGATGGTTACAATGAAGGAGGAAATTTTGGAGGTAACTATGGTGGTGGTGGGAGCTATAATGATTTTGGAAATTATAGTGGACAACAGCAATCAAATGATGGACCCATGAAGGGAGGCAGTTTTGGTGGAAGAAGCTCGGGAAGTCCCTATGGTGGTGGTTATGGATCTGGTGGTGGAAGTGGTGGATATGGTAGCAGAAGGTTCTCAAAACTCACAAGAAAAGGGCTACAGTTCTTGGCAGGAGAGAGAGCGAGGAGGTGTCAGGAAAGCTGCAGGTTACTTTGAGACAGTCGTCCCGAATGCATTAGAGGAACTGTAAAAATCTGCCACAGAAGGAACGATGATCCATAGTCAGAAAAGTTACTGCAGCTTAAACAGGAAACCCTTCTTGCTCAGGACTGTCCTAGCCACAGTTTGCAAAAAGTGCAGCTATTGATTAATGCAATGGAGTGTCAATTAGATGTACATTCCTGAGGTCTTTTATCTGTTGTAGCTTTGTCTTTTTCTTTTTCTTTTCATTACATCAGGTATATTGCCCTGTAAATTGTGGTAGTGGTACCAGGAATAAAAAATTAAGGAATTTTTAACTTTTCAATATTTGTGTAGTTCAGTTTTTCTACATTTTAGTACAGAAACTTTAACAAAATGCAGCTTTGAAGGTGTTTCCTTGTGAGTTAACAAGAAGATCATTGTTAATTAATATTTTGTATGAATTTTGCTGAAGTTAACTGTAAAGAAACACCTGCTGACTTGCAGTTTAAGGGGATCTATTCTCCCCATTTCCAAACCATGAAATGAATGGGCTCTGACATGTGGAGAGAATAGATATTTGTGTTTGCAATGTGTGTCTTAGATAATAGACTTGGGTATTTAAATTAGCATATTTGTGAATTTAATAGCATTAAGACTTACTTCAAATGAAAAATCTCAAAATTCAAAAAAAAAAAAAAAAAGAACAGAGCTGGGAGCTCGATTGGAGCTGCCTGTGGGGGAGGAGCGCCGCCGCCGCCGCCGAGAGCTGGGAGCTCGATTGGCGCTGCCTGCGTGGGAGGAGCGCCGCCGCGAGCTGGGAGCTCGATTGGCGCTGCCTGCGGGGGAGGAGCGTCGCCGCCGCCGCCGCCGCTGCCGCCGCCGCCGCCGCCGCCGCGAGCTGGGAGCTCAGTTGGCGCTGCCTGCTGGGGAGGAGCGCCGCCGCCGCCGCCGCCGCGAGCTGGGAGCTCGATTGGCGCTGCCTGCGGGGTGGAGCGCCGCCGCCGCGAGCTGGGAGCTCGATTGGCGCTGCCTGCGGGGGAGGAGCGCCGCCGCCGCCGCCGCCGCGAGCTGGGAGCTGGATTGGCGCTGCCTGCGGTGGAGGAGCGCCGCCCCCGCGAGCTGGGAGCTGGATTGGCGCTGCCTGCGGGTGAGGAGCGCCGCCGCCGCCGCCGCGAGCTGGGAGCTGGATTGGCGCTGCCTGCGGGGTAGGAGCGCCGCCGCCGCCGCCGCCGCGAGCTGGGAGCTCAGTTGGCGCTGCCTGCGGGGGAGGAGCGCCGCCGCCGCCGCCGCCGCGAGCTGGGAGCTCGATTGGCGCTGCCTGCGGGGGAGGAGCGCCGCCGCCGCCGCCGCGAGCTGGGAGCTGGATTGGCGCTGCCTGCGGGGGAGGAGCGCCGCCGCCGCCGCGAGCTGGGAGCTCAGTTGGCGCTGCCTGCGGGGGAGGAGCGCCGCCGCCGCCGCCGCCGCGAGCTGGGAGCTCAGTTGGCGCTGCCTGCGGGGGAGGAGCGCCGCCGCCGCCGCCGCCGCGAGCTGGGAGCTCGATTGGCGCTGCCTGCGGGGGAGGAGCGCCGCCGCCGCCGCCGCGAGCTGGGAGCTCGATTGGCGCTGCCTGCGGGGGAGGAGCGCCGCCGCCGCCGCGAGCTGGGAGCTGGATTGGCGCTGCCTGCGGGGGAGGAGCGCCGCCGCCGCCGCGAGCTGGGAGCTCAGTTGGCGCTGCCTGCTGGGGAGGAGCGCCGCCGCCGCCGCCGCCGCGAGCTGGGAGCTCGATTTGCGCTGCCTGCGGGGTGGAGCGCCGCCGCCGCGAGCTGGGAGCTCGATTGGCGCTGCCTGCGGGGGAGGAGCGCCGCCGCCGCCGCCGCCGCGAGCTGGGAGCTGGATTGGCGCTGCCTGCGGTGGAGGAGCGCCGCCCCCGCGAGCTGGGAGCTGGATTGGCGCTGCCTGCGGGTGAGGAGGGCCGCCGCCGCCGCCGCGAGCTGGGAGCTCGATTGGCGCTGCCTGCGGGGTAGGAGCGCCGCCGCCGCCGCCGCCGCGAGCTGGGAGCTCAGTTGGCGCTGCCTGCTGGGGAGGAGCGCCGCCGCCGCCGCCGCCGCGAGCTGGGAGCTCGATTGGCGCTGCCTGCGGGGGAGGAGCGCCGCCGCCGCCGCCGCGAGCTGGGAGCTCGATTGGCGCTGCCTGCGGGGGAGGAGCGCCGCCGCCGCCGCCGCGAGCTGGGAGCTGGATTGGCGCTGCCTGCGGGGGAGGAGCGCCGCCCCCGCGAGCTGTGAGCTGGATTGGCGCTGCCTGCGGGTGAGGAGCGCCGCCGCCGCCGCCGCCGCCGCCGCCGCCGTCGCCGTCGCCGTCGCCGTGAGTGAGGAAGCGCCTCGGTCAGGCCTGCTGAGGGCCCTCGCCGACGCCTGGGCTTACCCGCCGCCCCGCCAGCTCCGCTCGTTTCCCGTCCCCCGCGGCCCGGCGCGGGGCAGGCCTGCCGGGGCCATGGAGGACGAGGTGGTCCGCATTGCCCAGAAGATGGACAAGATGATGCAGAAGAACGCGGTAAGCGCGGCGGGCGGCGCGGGCCGGAGGGAGGCTGGGCGGCGGGCGGGGGTCAGTCGGCCTGAGGGGTTTCCCGGCCCGCGGTGAGCGCGGCGGGTGCCGCGTGACGGCGGCGAGGCCCGCGCTCTGGGGAGGGGTTCCTGGGGAGGGGGGAGCTTCGTGTCCCGCGGCCGCGTCCCGGGCAGGGGTCCTGGGGGGCGTCCTGTCTCGCAGCCGCGTCCCGGGCAGGGGTTCTGGGGGGCGTCCTGTCCCGCAGCTGCGTCCCGGTCAGGGGTTCTGGGGGGCGTCCTGTCCCGCGGCCGCGTCCCGGGGAGGGGGTCCTGGGGGGGTCCCGGGGAGGGCGTCCGGTCCCGCGGCCACCGGCGCTGGGGCCCGCCCTGGGCGCCCGAGGCCCCTCGTGATTAGCGCAGCCCGGTAAACTCCATCGAGGCGTCCTCTTCATTATTTTAAACGTGACGGTGGTAAAGCCTCGCTGGTTTAGCTGAAGAGTGCAGAGAGCCCTCCCTGTTTGAAAAGAATTCGTTGTCTTTCCCGGGCTCATTGGCCAGCAGCGAGAAAACAACATCAAACAGAGGTTTGTGATCAGTTTTAGACATGAAACTGTTCAAGCAAAACGTGAATTTCCTGGATCTTATTTTTGAGGAAGGCTGAACATTCCCTTGATTGTCTCAACTCTCCTGCATGTTTGCTTAGCAATTAAAAAAGGTGAACTATGCCAGCGTACTTGGCAAGTTGCTAAACTTTTTGGAAAAAGTGGATCTTGTTAGGCCGCGGAGTGCGGGGAGCTGTGTTTAAGGCACTGCCGCCGACGAGGCTGTGCTGCCGGCTGGATTTGGACACATGTCGTTGCTGGTCCTCTCAGTGGTTTACGGTTGCTACCGGTGGCGTTTTCTGTTACTGATAACGTGTGCACGTGAACGTGTTCTCTTGTGGTTTGTATGAGGTGCTCCAGTTTTTGCATTTCTGTCCACCTGTGTGGGTCACTCTCAGTCCCTTGCTTCCGAGTCGTCTATATTTTCAGCTAAACTTCTGAAATTCCAAGTCAAACGAATGTGAAGGAGAGAAGGGCTGCTCTGATTTGCACAGCACTTTGGAGTTACAAAGCGTTTGTGCAGAATTCTTTGGCGACTCACGACAGCTGTGTTGCATTCATTTTACAGAATAAGAAACTGAGTCAGACCAAGCAGTTCACCTCCTTAAATGAAGTGTGCGTTGTGGATTAAGCCAGGACCCGAGTTTCCTGCTGGGCAGCATGCAGAAGTAATGTTAAACACCGAATTCTTAAGACTTCAGACTTGGTGTGCGCCTCTTTTCCTTTAACAGGTGCATTGCCCGGCGTGTAATTTCATACCCTGTTAATCTGTCTTTGCAATTTTGGCTTTTTAAAGTACCTCCTGTTTGTTTTCTGTTCCAGACGTTGCCTGTGCCATTTATTTTTTCTGTTGATACAGGCCTTTCATTCCTCACTGCAAGTGATGAGTTCTGTATATTTGATTGGCTGAACGTTTCTGTTATTCTGTTTAAACTGGCAAGTTTTTTTTCTTTGCCTAGAGAACCCTAGACTCCCCTAGTAGAAGCTGGCTCCTAGGGAAAAAGGCCGTTTCTTGGGTAATTTTTTTCTCGAACTCAGGCTATAAAATGTGTACCTTTTAATCATCTAGTGCACTAGGTGTTTTTGTTTGTTTCCTTTCCTTGAAATAGACGTTTCCTAGAAATGAGGAATTCCTTAGTGAGCAAGTATGGAGAAGACCAGTTTGTATTTATCTGCAGTTCTCAAATTATAAACACATAATGCGTCAGCAGGAGAATGAGGATAAGCTCCACAGATAATCCTCAAGTCTCATTTTTCTTTTCAAATCTTATATTTCTAGTAGTACAGAACTTTACCAATATAAAAACTTGCCCCCCCCCCCCCCAAAAAAAAAGAACAGAACTGCAGGAAAGAGCAAAGAGCACTTAAAGTCTGTGTGTGTGTTTAATATATATATGTACATATACCCAGGTACATACACCTTTATATTTATATGTTGTTTTGTAAATAAATGACAATAATAATGTCTTGTGGAGATGTAGAACAGAAGTATACAACAAAAGCACAAACAGCAGGAGGGGGCAAATGGAATTAAACTGTTAAACCTCCATGGGATGGTTCCATGGAGGAGGCAGAGAGGGGGATGGGATCCTCGAAGAGCTGCTGAAGACCTTGCATTTTTTGCAGATCTCTTTAGAATGCTACTTGTATATTATGCTCTCACTGAGTGCACCTGGCTGAGCTATGGCACATTAGCACGGTAAACATTTGTCAGATTTGCCCTAGTCAGAAAATTTTCTATACCTGCCATCCTGCTTGGCACTTAAAATAGTTTTTTTTTTTTAAGGTCTCTATGATATAGGGATGATGGGTGAAGAAGGTAGGCTGCAGGGTAATAATGTAGTATGTATGATCCCATTTTGATACAGTAAACAGAAAGTATTAAATGCATGCCTGTTTGTATGAGCAGTGAGTTTGCATGGTTATCTCAAGAGGGAGGGAATGGGACGGGTAGAGAAAGAGATTGACCACAGGCTATTGTTTTACTTGTTACAAGAGGCATGTGTTGCCTTCATTTCTGATTAAGCTTTTTGTTTACAGATTATTGTAGGTTTACATGCAGTTGTAAGAAATAATAGTGAGATAGGTCCTGTGTGTCCTTTACCCAGTTTTCCCCAATGGTAACATCTTACAGAACCATAGTATACTGTCACAACCTGGGTATTGCCATTGACACAGTCAAGATACAGAACATTTCCATCCCACAGGATCTCTCCTGATGCCATTTTATAGCCACTGCTGCTCCCCCACTCCCCACCAAATCATAATGATCTGATAGTGCAGTGGATAAAGTTGCACTAAAGTTTTTGTGCAGATGATCAAGGGAAAATAGCCCCTGGGGAAGATGGCCCATCTCCCAGTCCCCCGGCCCTATCTGTCCCTGGCAACCTGTCATTTCAAGAATGTTATGTGGGACTTCCCTGGTGGCGCAGCGGTTAAGAATCTGCCTGCCATTGCAGGGGACATGGGTTTGATCCCTTGTCCGGGAAGATCCCACATGCCGCGGAGCAACTAAGCCCATGCGCCACAATGACTGAGCCTGCGCTCTAGAGCCCGGGAGCCACAACTACTGAGCCCACGTGCCACAACTACTGAAGCGCGCGTGCCTAGAGCCCGTGCTCTGCAACAAGAGAAGCCACCGCAGCGAGAAGCCCGCGCACTGCAACAAAGAGTAGCCCCCGCTCGCCGCAACTAGAGAAAGCCCACACGCAGCAACGAAGACCCAACGCAGCCAAAAATAAAATAAATTAACTAATTAATTAAAAAAAAAGAATGCTATGTGAATAAAATCATATAGTGTGTAACCTTTTTTTTTTTTCTTAATTAAAAAAAAGTTTGTTTTTGGCTGCGCTGCCGGTTATGCGATCTTAGTTCCCCGACCAAGGATTGAACCCAGCCCAGGTAGTGAAAGTGCTGAGTGCTAAACACTGGCCCGCCAGGGAATTCCCAGTATGTAACCTTTTGGATTGGCCTTTTTCAATCAATGTAATTCCCTGGAGAGTCATCCAAATTGCATGAATCAATAGTGCTCCTTTTTTTTAAAAAAAAAAAATATATATATTTATTTATTTATTTGGCTGTGCGGGTATATAGTTGCAGCATGCGGGATCTAGTTCCCTGACCAGGGATGGAACCTGGGCCCCCTGCATTGAGAGTGCAGAGTCTTAACCGCTGGAACACCAGAGAGGTCCCAGTGCCGCTTTCTTTTTAATTGCTGAGTAGTATTCCATGGTTTGGCTATACTTCAGTTTGTTTAATCACTTGCCCATTGAAGAACATCTGAGTTTTTTCCCATTTCTTGACTATTACTGAGAGAGATGCTGTGGACATTTGTGTACCTTTTTTTGTGCGAACATGCGTTCTCTGGGGTAAATGCCGTATGGTAAGTGTTGCTTTTTTTTTTTTTTTTTTTTTTTTGGCTACGCTGTGCCACATGTGGGATCTTGGTTCCCCAATCAGGGATCGAGCCCGTGCCCCCTGCATTGGGAGCTTGGAGTCTTAACCACTGGACTGCCAGGGAAATTCCTGTATTGCTCCCCCTGCCCCACTTGATTGATTGATTGATTGATTGGTTGATTGGCTGTATTGGGTCTTAGTTGCGGCACGCGGGACCTTCGTTAAGGCATGTGGGATCTTTTTTGTCATTGCGGCGCACGGGCTCTTCGTTGCAGCATGAGAGCTTCTCTCTAGTTGTGGCGTGCGGGTTTTCTCTCTCTAGTTGTGGCACGTGGGCTCTGTAGTTGTGGCGTGCAGGCTCCAGAGCGCGTGGGCTCTGTAGTTTGCTGCACGTGGGCTACCTCATTGAGGTGTGCGAGCTCAGTAGTTTGGCGCGAGGGCTTAGTTGCCCCGCGGCGTGTGGGATCTTAGTTCCCCGACCGGGAATCGAACCCACGTCCCCTGCATTGCAGGGCGGATTCTTTACCACTGAACCACCAGGGAAGTCCCTGTATTGCTTTTTTAAATTAAAAAAAAAAAAAAAAAAGGAAAAGCAATCAGAGGTAAAACAACTAATTATATGATTGCCTTTCAAAGTACATATTCAAACCCTACATTGTTGGTGTACATAACTTCTTTATGTTGATTTCTGGTGTTTAGCTCTAGTAACAAGACAATAATAATAACGCTGTAGTTTTCCTTGTTTCTTTCAACTGATGATCTGTGTATTTCTTACAAATAATAATTAACACTCACAAGCTACCAGGAGGCAAGTAATGGTTAGTGCTGGTGTGGTTAACTCCTTTATAGATAGGGAGGTTGAGGCATGGATATTGTGGAATTTGCCATGTTGAGGCATGGGTATTGTGGAATTTACCTAAGGTTATAACACTGTGTTCTGACTCAGATTCATTCAGATTTACTCCTTCTCTTTCTGTCTCCTGAATTAATAACTCTTTGTAATTTTGACCTAGGTGTGAGGACACGAAAAGGGTTTTTTCCTGTACCTGAGGTTTAGTGCTTGTTTTATAGAAGCAATATAGTATAGTGGTTAGAGTATGCACTTTAGCATCTGATTTTTTTTTCTTCTTAAGTCTTTAATGAATTTGTTACAATATTGCTTCTGTTTTATGTTTTGCACATGCCGGAAAGGTAATAGGCCTTGGCCCCTGGGCCTGGGCTTCGTCTCTTGTGCTGTCTCCTGTCCCTGTTGCCCCCGCGCGCTGGCCCGTCCGTGCTGTGCCAGGGGATATTGGTCGTCTCCCGGCTCAGTTCACAGTAGCTGAAAGGGACAGTGTGTAATGTTCTGATTTCTGCCCATCGTTTTCAAAGGGAGGCTCTGGCCATTGCTCCTCTGGTAAAATGCAGAGGGAGTGCTTTTTAAGATGGGACTGTCAGTGTTAGGGCCACTCCTTAATTACCAAAACGGAATCCCCTTCAGTTCCTCCAGCTGTGTTGTTTTGGCACAGAAAATGTGAGTAATAGGAATTTGGAACTAAGTTGGAGTGAAAAAACGCACCGGTCCCGCCGAATTTTCCATCGAAACAGTTGATTTGTGTTGTCTCTAGGAATTCTAAAGGGCGTACCGTTGCTTCCTAACCGGTGTCATTTGGGAGATCTACCTCTGTACGTTCAAATGATTAATTTTGAGACTTTGCTCATGTGTGCAGTAAACCCTTTAATTCCCTAAGACCTTCCTTTCCTCCATCTCATACCCCATTAAGCCCGCTTCAGTTTATCTCCTGAATTTCTTTGGAATCTGTCAGCTCTCCCTCAACATTCTAATACTGAACTTGCCTGTCTGTTGCGATTAGGTCCTAACTAGTGTCCATATATCTTGTTTCCTTCCAATCCATTCTTCACACAAGAAACCTTCAAAGCAAGTTGGAACATTGCTCATAAACATCGCTCACAAACATTGTTTTGAGAATAGAAAACACAGTGTTGGCCTTTAAGACTCTGCGTGGTCTAGAATCCTCTCTGCTTCTCTAGCCCCATCTTGTGCCACTTGTGCCCTCACTGTCTATGCTTCAGATACACTGAATTAACCTTAGTTCTCACTCATCTGACAGAAGTCAGTTGAGAAATTATTTTTCACTGTGATTCCTAGCATTAAGGAATTTGATGATCAGGTTTTGTATGAGGACTAAAACTAAACTGGGAAGTGGAAGAATTGAGTTTAAACTGTGTCAGTCAACACGCATGTATTAATGATACCTAAGTATTGAACACGGGACTAGGTTTCATGAGGGATACAGAAGTTCTGGCCATCTCTGGTTTTGGATATCCCTTATTTGTTGAGACCTTTGCGTTGTTTGGTTGCCTTTTGTCTGTTTTCCAGATGGGAAAACAGGAACAAGGGAAGTATAGGTTATTACTAAGTGGGGTTGAACAAGTGGAGCAGCAAACTGCAAAGCAGAAAGAAGAGGGACGTACTATAGAGGGATATGATTTCCATTTTCAAGGCGCCTGCGTCCTGTGCAGGGAGACAGCCTAACATAACATGTGCCTAACAAAAAATATATTGACTTCTTACTAAAATCTCCAGTTCATATAACCAAGGGGTTTATACCTTCTCCTTTAAAAGTGATATTCCTGGGGGGAGGGAGGGGCAAGATGGCAGAAGAGTAAGACGTGGAGATCACCTTCCTTCCCACAGATACAGTAGAAATACATCTACACGTGGAACTGCTCCTACAGAACACCCACTGAACGCTGGCAGAAGACGTCAGACCTCCCAAAAGCTTTATTTTATTTTATTTTATCATCTTTATATCTATATATAAAGTACAGTCTTGAGCTAGTACAGGTAGCCTGAGAGTCTTAGAGGCCTTTAGTTAAAGGAATCTAGCCAGCGAACATAATTCTCATACTAAACTGCCACAAGGAAGAAGTTAACTTACCCTGTATGTCAGGGTCCAAAAAAATTTAAAGATGTGCCTAATGCAAAAATAAGTTATAAAGATTTAGGCCAGTCAAAAACTAACAGCAGTTTCAGGTAGAGGTGCATGCCTAATGTAAACCAGCATAGTTTCCATTTACTGCGTTCTTGTAATCACTGAAATAAAAACTTCTACAAGATTAAAAAAAAAAAATTCACCGATTAAAGTAAGTGTACAATTCACTAGTTCTTAGTATTTTCACAACCAATATTGCTATCTAATTCCAGAACATTTTTGTCACGCCCCCCACAAAGAAATCTTGTATATGTTAGCTGTTACTCCCTATTTTCCCCTCCCCAACATCCCCTGGCATCCACTAATCTACTTTCTGTCTATATGGATTTGCTCATCCTGGACATTTCATAGACATGGAATTATACAATATATGACCTTTTGCTATTGGCTTGAAATATTTCTCCCTTTAATAGTGTCAGTTTTTCGGACTTCCCTGGTGGTACAGTGGTTAAGAATCCGCCTGCCAATGCAGGGGACACGGGCTCGAGCCCTGGTCTGGGAAGATCCCACATGCCGCGGAGCAACTAAGCCCGCACGCCAAAACTACTGAGCCTGCGCTCTAGAGCCCAAGAGCCACAACTACTGAAGCCCATGCACTTAGAGCCCGTGCTCCTCAACAAGAGAAGCCACCGCAACGAGAAGGCCACGCACCACAACAAAGAGTAGCCCCTGCTCGCCACAGCTAGAGAAAACCCGCGCGCAGCAACGAAGACCCAACGCAGCCAAAAATAAAAATACAAATAAATAAATAAATAAATTTATTTATTTATTTAAAAAATAGTGTCAGGCTTTATCATTTTAATTCTGTTAGTTTTTCTTTATGTATTTGGGACTTGCTTATACTGCATTTGTCTTTTAAGTCATATAGGAGAAAAACTGAATTACAAACAAAAATACATTTATACTGTCTTTTGTATTTCCTTATGTAGTGGACATACTCCACTGGAAAAGAGAAATCACCATACCTTTTGATGAACTCATTTGCTGGCATGATGGAGTGAAATCTAGCAGAATGTCAAGCCGATTTCCCCCACAGGACATTTCCTTAGTGTCAGGGTGGTACAGGATGATGGGGGACTGAGCCAAGAAAGCAGAGTGAAATTTCCTGCACAGTCATGGCACGAACAAACCAAATCCCGCTAGATAAAGGGGCCTGTGACAATCATTAGGTCTCCTCTTCAAGACATTTGCCAGTTTTTGAACCTATAGAAAGCAGGAAGCTTAAATACCTAATGCCTGAGGGAGAGAACTTTCCAAAGTGAGGAATCAGAGACCTACCAGACTCACAGTAAAAACCCAGAAGTGCCATCCCCAAGAAGGGGGCTGAGTCAGAAAAAGTGAAATCATCTGCAATGTTTCAGTGTTTATGAGACAAATTTTCATTGAGAAAGTGTAACGGTAACAAATACATAGCTGGTCTCTCCTTACATTTGCCATACTCTGAAGCTGTGAGAACTGAGAGCCTAAAGAGCTGAATTCAAACATCTGAAAGACTGAAGTCAATAACTGACTGTATTTATTGAAGAATCAAAGACCTGTCAGGCTCACAGCAAAAATCCAGGGAGGCCACAAATCAGGAAAAATCATAGGTAGCATGAGACAAGTAAAGCTCCAACCCAGTTCTGACCTAGTAAAATTCCTGAAATGACTGAAATGATCAGCCACTCTGATTAACAGAGAAAGGGGTAAATCTTCTCTGGTTCAAAGTAATAGCATCTTCAGTCTCTATGAATTTTTTATTCACCATGTCCAGCACACAATCAAAAATTATGAAATTCCTGAAGCAGGAAAAAGTGACTAAAAATTAAGACAAAAAAAAAAAAAAAAAAAACAAAACAAGAAAAATTGATTTAGAGGGAATTCAGATTCTGGAGTTAGCACAGAACTTTAAAATGACTATATTGAGAGTAAAAGATGGGGATTAATAGATTAAAATATGGAGAATCTCAACAGAAAATTGGAATCAATTTAAAAAAATCAAATACAGATAAATGAAAAATAAGAAAACTGATCCCCAGCAGACCTTAGGGAATACTAGAAGAAATTTTTTTAGGCTGAAGTAAAATGGCCCAACATAGAACAGAGCTGGCCTCTCCGTCCCATATTGAACTCGAGTTGGAAGAGGCGAGTCCGGTCTCAAAACGGAGGTAAAACCGCCGCCCGGTCGCCCCCAGCCCGACTCCGGCCGTCGCCGTCGCCGCCGCCGCCGCCGTCGCCGCCGCCGCCGCCGCCGGGGGTGGGGTGGGGAGGAGGGCCATGATCCAAAGGAACCAGAACAGTTGAGAAAACTGTTTATTGGTGGTCTGAGCTTTGAAACTACAGACGATAGCTTAAGAGAACATTTTGAGGAATGGGGCACACTTACAGATTGTGTGGTGATAAGAGACCCCCAAACAAAACGTTCCAGGGGCTTTGGTTTTGTGACTTACTCTTGGGTTGAAGAGGTGGATGCAGCAATGTGTGCTCGACCACACAAGGTTGATGGGCGTGTAGTGGAACCAAAGAGAGCTGGTTCTAGAGAGGATCTGTAAAGCCTGGTGCCCATCTAACAGTGAAGAAAATTTTTGTTGGTGGTATTAAAGAAGATACAGAAGAATGTAATTTGAGAGACTACTTTGAAAAGCATGGCGAGATTGAAACCATAGAAGTTATGGAAGACAGGCAGAGTGGAAAAAAGAGAGGATTTGCTTTTGTAACTTTTGATGATCATGATACAGTTGATAAAATTGTTGTTCAGAAATACCACACTATTAATGGGCATAATTGTGAAGTGAAAAAGGCCCTTCCTAAAGAAGAAACGCAATCTGCTGGATCACAAAGAGGTCGTGGAGGTGGATCTGGCAACTTTATGGGTCGTGGAGGAAACTTTGGAGGTGGTGGAGGTAACTTTGGCCGTGGTGGAAACTTGGTGGAAGAGGAGGCTATGGTGGTGGAGGTGGTGGCAGCAGAGGTAGTTATGGAGGAGGTGATGGTGGATAGAACGGATTTGGAGGCGACGGTGGTAACTATGGCGGTGGTCCTGGTTACAGTAGTAGAGGAGGCTATGGTGGTGGTGGACCAGGATATGGAAACCAAGATGGGGGATATGGTGGCGGTGGTGGAGGATATGATGGTTACAATGAAGGAGGAAATTTTGGAGGTAACTATGGTGGTGGTGGGAGCTATAATGATTTTGGAAATTATAGTGGACAACAGCAATCAAATGATGGACCCATGAAGGGAGGCAGTTTTGGTGGAAGAAGCTCGGGAAGTCCCTATGGTGGTGGTTATGGATCTGGTGGTGGAAGTGGTGGATATGGTAGCAGAAGGTTCTCAAAACTCACAAGAAAAGGGCTACAGTTCTTGGCAGGAGAGAGAGCGAGGAGGTGTCAGGAAAGCTGCAGGTTACTTTGAGACAGTCGTCCCGAATGCATTAGAGGAACTGTAAAAATCTGCCACAGAAGGAACGATGATCCATAGTCAGAAAAGTTACTGCAGCTTAAACAGGAAACCCTTCTTGCTCAGGACTGTCCTAGCCACAGTTTGCAAAAAGTGCAGCTATTGATTAATGCAATGGAGTGTCAATTAGATGTACATTCCTGAGGTCTTTTATCTGTTGTAGCTTTGTCTTTTTCTTTTTCTTTTCATTACATCAGGTATATTGCCCTGTAAATTGTGGTAGTGGTACCAGGAATAAAAAATTAAGGAATTTTTAACTTTTCAATATTTGTGTAGTTCAGTTTTTCTACATTTTAGTACAGAAACTTTAACAAAATGCAGCTTTGAAGGTGTTTCCTTGTGAGTTAACAAGAAGATCATTGTTAATTAATATTTTGTATGAATTTTGCTGAAGTTAACTGTAAAGAAACACCTGCTGACTTGCAGTTTAAGGGGATCTATTCTCCCCATTTCCAAACCATGAAATGAATGGGCTCTGACATGTGGAGAGAATAGATATTTGTGTTTGCAATGTGTGTCTTAGATAATAGACTTGGGTATTTAAATTAGCATATTTGTGAATTTAATAGCATTAAGACTTACTTCAAATGAAAAATCTCAAAATTCAAAAAAAAAAAAAAAAAGAACAGAGCTGGGAGCTCGATTGGAGCTGCCTGTGGGGGAGGAGCGCCGCCGCCGCCGCCGAGAGCTGGGAGCTCGATTGGCGCTGCCTGCGGGGGAGGAGCGCCGCCGCGAGCTGGGAGCTCGATTGGCGCTGCCTGCGGGGGAGGAGCGTCGCCGCCGCCGCTGCCGCCGCCGCCGCCGCCGCCGCGAGCTGGGAGCTCGATTGGCGCTGCCTGCGGGGGAGGAGCGCCGCCGCCGCCGCCGCGAGCTGGGAGCTTGATTGGCGCTGCCTGCGGGGGAGGAGCGCCGCCGCCGCCGCCGCCGCCGCCGCGAGCTGGGAGCTGGATTTGCGCTGCCTGCGGGGGAGGAGCGCCGCCGCCGCCGCCGCCAGCTGGGAGCTTGATTGGCGCTGCCTGCTGGGGAGGAGCGCCGCCGCCGCCGCCGCCGCGAGCTGGGAGCTCGATTGGCGCTGCCTGCGGGGTGGAGCGCCGCCGCCGCGAGCTGGGAGCTCGATTGGCGCTGCCTGCGGGGGAGGAGCGCCGCCGCCGCCGCCGCCGCGAGCTGGGAGCTGGATTGGCGCTGCCTGCGGTGGAGGAGCGCCGCCCCCGCGAGCTGGGAGCTGGATTGGCGCTGCCTGCGGGTGAGGAGCGCCGCCGCCGCCGCCGCCGCGAGCTGGGAGCTCGATTGGCGCTGCCTGCGGGGTAGGAGCGCCGCCGCCGCCGCCGCCGCGAGCTGGGAGCTCAGTTGGCGCTGCCTGCTGGGGAGGAGCGCCGCCGCCGCCGCCGCCGCGAGCTGGGAGCTCGATTGGCGCTGCCTGCGGGGGAGGAGCGCCGCCGCCGCCGCCGCGAGCTGGGAGCTGGATTGGCGCTGCCTGCGGGGAGGAGCGCCGCCGCCGCCGCCGCCGCGAGCTGGGAGCTGGATTGGCGCTGCCTGCGGGGGAGGAGCACCGCCGCCGCCGCGAGCTGGGAGCTCAGTTGGCGCTGCCTGCTGGGGAGGAGCGCCGCCGCCGCCGCCGCCGCGAGCTGGGAGCTCGATTGGCGCTGCCTGCGGGGTGGAGCGCCGCCGCCGCGAGCTGGGAGCTCGATTGGCGCTGCCTGCGGGGGAGGAGCGCCGCCGCCGCCGCGAGCTGGGAGCTCAGTTGGCGCTGCCTGCTGGGGAGGAGCGCCGCCGCCGCCGCCGCCGCGAGCTGGGAGCTCGATTGGCGCTGCCTGCGGGGTGGAGCGCCGCCGCCGCGAGCTGGGAGCTCGATTGGCGCTGCCTGCGGGGGAGGAGCGCCGCCGCCGCCGCCGCCGCCGCCGCCGTCGCCGTCGCCGTGAGTGAGGAAGCGCCTCGGTCAGGCCTGCTGAGGGCCCTCGCCGACGCCTGGGCTTACCCGCCGCCCCGCCAGCTCCGCTCGTTTCCCGTCCCCCGCGGCCCGGCGCGGGGCAGGCCTGCCGGGGCCATGGAGGACGAGGTGGTCCGCATTGCCCAGAAGATGGACAAGATGATGCAGAAGAACGCGGTAGGCGCGGCGGGCGGCGCGGGCCGGAGGGAGGCTGGGCGGCGGGCGGGGGTCAGTCGGCCTGAGGGGTTTCCCGGCCCGCGGTGAGCGCGGCGGGTGCCGCGTGACGGCGGCGAGGCCCGCGCTCTGGGGAGGGGTTCCTGGGGAGGGGGGAGCTTCGTGTCCCGCGGCCGCGTCCCGGGCAGGGGTCCTGGGGGGCGTCCTGTCTCGCAGCCGCGTCCCGGGCAGGGGTTCTGGGGGGCGTCCTGTCCCGCAGCTGCGTCCCGGTCAGGGGTTCTGGGGGGCGTCCTGTCCCGCGGCCGCGTCCCGGGGAGGGGGTCCTGGGGGGGTCCCGGGGAGGGCGTCCGGTCCCGCGGCCACCGGCGCTGGGGCCCGCCCTGGGCGCCCGAGGCCCCTCGTGATTAGCGCAGCCCGGTAAACTCCATCGAGGCGTCCTCCTCATTATTTTAAACGTGACGGTGGTAAAGCCTCGCTCGTTTAGCTGAAGAGTGCAGAGAGCCCTCCCTGTTTGAAAGAATTCGTTGTCTTTCCCGGGCTCATTGGCCAGCAGCGAGAAAACAACATCAAACAGAGGTTTGTGATCAGTTTTAGACATGAAACTGTTCAAGCAAAACGTGAATTTCCTGGATCTTATTTTTGAGGAAGGCTGAACATTCCCTTGATTGTCTCAACTCTCCTGCATGTTTGCTTAGCAATTAAAAAAGGTGAACTATGCCAGTGTACTTGGCAAGTTGCTAAACTTTTTGGAAAAAGTGGATCTTGTTAGGCCGCGGAGTGCGGGGAGCTGTGTTTAAGGCACTGCCGCCGACGAGGCTGTGCTGCCGGCTGGATTTGGACACATGTCGTTGCTGGTCCTCTCAGTGGTTTACGGTTGCTACCGGTGGCGTTTTCTGTTACTGATAACGTGTGCACGTGAACGTGTTCTCTTGTGGTTTGTATGAGGTGCTCCAGTTTTTGCATTTCTGTCCACCTGTGTGGGTCACTCTCAGTCCCTTGCTTCCGAGTCGTCTATATTTTCAGCTAAACTTCTGAAATTCCAAGTCAAACGAATGTGAAGGAGAGAAGGGCTGCTCTGATTTGCACAGCACTTTGGAGTTACAAAGCGTTTGTGCAGAATTCTTTGGCGACTCACGACAGCTGTGTTGCATTCATTTTACAGAATAAGAAACTGAGTCAGACCAAGCAGTTCACCTCCTTAAATGAAGTGTGCGTTGTGGATTAAGCCAGGACCCGAGTTTCCTGCTGGGCAGCATGCAGAAGTAATGTTAAACACCGAATTCTTAAGACTTCAGACTTGGTGTGCGCCTCTTTTCCTTTAACAGGTGCATTGCCCGGCGTGTAATTTCATACCCTGTTAATCTGTCTTTGCAATTTTGGCTTTTTAAAGTACCTCCTGTTTGTTTTCTGTTCCAGACGTTGCCTGTGCCATTTATTTTTTCTGTTGATACAGGCCTTTCATTCCTCACTGCAAGTGATGAGTTCTGTATATTTGATTGGCTGAACGTTTCTGTTATTCTGTTTAAACTGGCAAGTTTTTTTTCTTTGCCTAGAGAACCCTAGACTCCCCTAGTAGAAGCTGGCTCCTAGGGAAAAAGGCCGTTTCTTGGGTAATTTTTTTCTCGAACTCAGGCTATAAAATGTGTACCTTTTAATCATCTAGTGCACTAGGTGTTTTTGTTTGTTTCCTTTCCTTGAAATAGACGTTTCCTAGAAATGAGGAATTCCTTAGTGAGCAAGTATGGAGAAGACCAGTTTGTATTTATCTGCAGTTCTCAAATTATAAACACATAATGCGTCAGCAGGAGAATGAGGATAAGCTCCACAGATAATCCTCAAGTCTCATTTTTCTTTTCAAATCTTATATTTCTAGTAGTACAGAACTTTACCAATATAAAAACTTGCCCCCCCCCCCCAAAAAAAAAGAACAGAACTGCAGGAAAGAGCAAAGAGCACTTAAAGTCTGTGTGTGTGTTTAATATATATATGTACATATACCCAGGTACATACACCTTTATATTTATATGTTGTTTTGTAAATAAATGACAATAATAATGTCTTGTGGAGATGTAGAACAGAAGTATACAACAAAAGCACAAACAGCAGGAGGGGGCAAATGGAGTTAAACTGTTAAACCTCCATGGGATGGTTCCATGGAGGAGGCAGAGAGGGGGATGGGATCCTCGAAGAGCTGCTGAAGACCTTGCATTTTTTGCAGATCTCTTTAGAATGCTACTTGTATATTATGCTCTCACTGAGTGCACCTGGCTGAGCTATGGCACATTAGCACGGTAAACATTTGTCAGATTTGCCCTAGTCAGAAAATTTTCTATACCTGCCATCCTGCTTGGCACTTAAAATAGTTTTTTTTTTTTAAGGTCTCTATGATATAGGGATGATGGGTGAAGAAGGTAGGCTGCAGGGTAATAATGTAGTATGTATGATCCCATTTTGATACAGTAAACAGAAAGTATTAAATGCATGCCTGTTTGTATGGGCAGTGAGTTTGCATGGTTATCTCAAGAGGGAGGGAATGGGACGGGTAGAGAAAGAGATTGACCACAGGCTATTGTTTTACTTGTTACAAGAGGCATGTGTTGCCTTCATTTCTGATTAAGCTTTTTGTTTACAGATTATTGTAGGTTTACATGCAGTTGTAAGAAATAATAGTGAGATAGGTCCTGTGTGTCCTTTACCCAGTTTTCCCCAATGGTAACATCTTACAGAACCATAGTATACTGTCACAACCTGGGTATTGCCATTGACACAGTCAAGATACAGAACATTTCCATCCCACAGGATCTCTCCTGATGCCATTTTATAGCCACTGCTGCTCCCCCACTCCCCACCAAATCATAATGATCTGATAGTGCAGTGGATAAAGTTGCACTAAAGTTTTTGTGCAGATGATCAAGGGAAAATAGCCCCTGGGGAAGATGGCCCATCTCCCAGTCCCCCGGCCCTATCTGTCCCTGGCAACCTGTCATTTCAAGAATGTTATGTGGGACTTCCCTGGTGGCGCAGCGGTTAAGAATCTGCCTGCCATTGCAGGGGACATGGGTTTGATCCCTTGTCCGGGAAGATCCCACATGCCGCGGAGCAACTAAGCCCATGCGCCACAATGACTGAGCCTGCGCTCTAGAGCCCGGGAGCCACAACTACTGAGCCCACGTGCCACAACTACTGAAGCGCGCGTGCCTAGAGCCCGTGCTCTGCAACAAGAGAAGCCACCGCAGCGAGAAGCCCGCGCACTGCAACAAAGAGTAGCCCCCGCTCGCCGCAACTAGAGAAAGCCCACACGCAGCAACGAAGACCCAACGCAGCCAAAAATAAAATAAATTAACTAATTAACTAAAAAAAAGAATGCTATGTGAATAAAATCATATAGTGTGTAACCTTTTTTTTTTTTCTTAATTAAAAAAAAGTTTGTTTTTGGCTGCGCTGCCGGTTATGCGATCTTAGTTCCCCGACCAAGGATTGAACCCAGCCCAGGTAGTGAAAGTGCTGAGTGCTAAACACTGGCCCGCCAGGGAATTCCCAGTATGTAACCTTTTGGATTGGCCTTTTTCAATCAATGTAATTCCCTGGAGAGTCATCCAAATTGCATGAATCAATAGTGCTCCTTTTTTTTAAAAAAAATATATATATATATTTATTTATTTATTTATTTGGCTGTGCGGGTATTTAGTTGCAGCATGCGGGATCTAGTTCCCTGACCAGGGATGGAACCTGGGCCCCCTGCATTGAGAGTGCAAAGTCTTAACCGCTGGAACACCAGAGAGGTCCCAGTGCCGCTTTCTTTTTAATTGCTGAGTGGTATTCCATGGTTTGGCTATACTTCAGTTTGTTTAATCACTTGCCCATTGAAGAACATCTGAGTTTTTTCCCATTTCTTGACTATTACTGAGAGAGATGCTGTGGACATTTTTTTGTGCGAACATGCGTTCTCTGGGGTAAATGCCGTATGGTATGTGTTGCTTTTTTTTTTTTTTTTTTTTGGCTACGCTGTGCCACATGTGGGATCTTGGTTCCCCAATCAGGGATCGAGCCCGTGCCCCCTGCATTGGGAGCTTGGAGTCTTAACCACTGGACTGCCAGGGAAATTCCTGTATTGCTCCCCCTGCCCCACTTGATTGATTGATTGATTGATTGGTTGATTGGCTGTATTGGGTCTTAGTTGCGGCACGCGGGACCTTCGTTAAGGCATGTGGGATCTTTTTTGTCATTGCGGCGCACGGGCTCTTCGTTGCAGCATGAGAGCTTCTCTCTAGTTGTGGCGTGCGGGTTTTCTCTCTCTAGTTGTGGCGTGCAGTCTCCAGAGCGCGTGGGCTCTGTAGTTTGCTGCACGTGGGCTACCTCATTGAGGTGTGCGAGCTCAGTAGTTTGGCGCGAGGGCTTAGTTGCCCCGCGGCGTGTGGGATCTTAGTTCCCCGACCGGGAATCGAACCCGCGTCCCCTGCATTGCAGGGCGGATTCTTTACCACTGAACCACCAGGGAAGTCCCTGTATTGCTTTTTTAAATTAAAAAAAAAAAAAAAAGGAGAAGCAATTAGAGGTACAACAACTAATTATAAGATTGCCTCTCAAAGTACATATTCAAACCCTACATTCTTGGTGTACATAACTTCTTTATGTTGATTTCTGGTGTTTAGCTCTAGTAACAAGGCAATAATAATAACGCTGTAGTTTTCTTTGTTTCTTTCAACAGATGATCTGTGTATTTATTACAAAATAATTTTTTTTTTTTTTTTTACAAGTAATATTAACACTCACAAGCTACCAGGAGGCAAGTAATGGTTAGCGCTGGTGTGGTTAACTCCTTTATAGATAGGGAGGTTGAGGCATGGGTATTGTGGAATTTGCCATGTTTAGGCATGGGTATTGTGGAATTTACCTAAGGTTATAACACTGTGTTCTGACTCAGATTCATTCAGATTTACTCCTTCTCTTTCTGTCTCCTGAATTAATAACTCTTTGTAATTTTGACCTAGGTGTGAGGACACGAAAAGGGTTTTTTCCTGTACCTGAGGTTTAGTGCTTGTTTTATAGAAGCAATATAGTATAGTGGTTAGAGTATGCACTTTAGCATCTGATTTTTTTTTCTTCTTAAGTCTTTAATGAATTTGTTACAATATTGCTTCTGTTTTATGTTTTGCACATGCCGGAAAGGTAATAGGCCTTGGCCCCTGGGCCTGGACTTCGTCTCTTGTGCTGTCTCCTGTCCCTGTTGCCGCCGCGCGCTGGCCCGTCCGCGCTGTGTCAGGGCGTATTGGTCGTCTCGCGGCTCAGTTCACAGTAGCTGAAAGGGACAGTGTGTTATGTTCTGATTTCTCCCCATCGTTTTCAAAGGGAGGCTCTGGCCATTGCTCCTCGGGTAAAATGCAGAGGGAGTGCTTTTTAAGATGGGACTGTCAGTGTTGGGGACACTCCTCAATTACCAAAACGGAATCCCCTTCAGTTCCTCCAGCTGTGTTGTTTTGGCACAGAAAATGTGAGTAATAGGAATTTGGAACTAAGTTGGAGTGAAAAAACGCACCGGTCCCGCCGAATTTTCCATCGAAACAGTTGATTTGTGTTGTCTCTAGGAATTCTAAAGGGCGTACCGTTGCTTCCTAACCGGTGTCATGTGGGAGATCTACCTCTGTACGTTCAAATGATTAATGTTGAGACTCTGCTCATGTGTGCAGTAAACCCTTTAATTCCCTAAGACCTTCCTTTCCTCCATCTCATACCCCATTAAGCCCGCTTCAGTTTATCTCCTGAATTTCTCTGGAATCTGTCAGCTCTTCCTCAACATCCTAATACTGAACTTGCCTGTCTGTTGCGATTAGGTCCTAACTAGTGTCCATATATCTTGTTTCCCTCCAATCCATTCTTCACACAAGAAACCTTCAAAGCAAGTTGGAACATTGCTCATAAACATCGCTCACAAACATTGTTTTGAGAATAGAAAACACACACTGGTGGCCTTTAAGACTCTGCGTGCTCTAGAATCCTCTCTGCTTCTCTAGCCCCATCTTGTGCCACGTTTGCCCTCACTTTCTATGCTTCAGATACACTGAATTAACCTTAGTTCTCACTCATCTGACAGAAGTCAGTTGAGAAATTATTTTTCACTGTGATTCCTAGCATTAAGGAATTTGATGATCAGGTTTTGTATGAGGACTAAAACTAAACTGGGAAGTGGAAGAATTGCGTTTCAACTGTTTCAGTCAACACGCATGTATTAATGATACCTAAGTATTGAACACCGGGCTAGGTTTCATGAGGGATACAGAAGTTCTGGCCATCTCTGGTTTTGGGTATCCCTTATTTGTTGAGACCTTTGCGTTGTTTGGTTGCCTTTTGTCTGTTTTCCAGATGGGAAAACAGGAACAAGGGAAGTATAGGTTATTACTAGGTGGGGTTGAACAAGTGGAGCAGCAAACTGCAAAGCAGAAAGAAGAGGGACGTACTATAGAGGGATGTGATTTCCATTTTCAAGGCGCCTGCGTCCTGTGCAGGGAGACAGCCTAACATAAAATGTGCCTAACAAAAGATCTATTGACTTCTTACTAAAAATCTCCAGTTCATATAACCCAGGGGTTTATACCTTCTCCTTTAAAAGTTCTATTCCTGGGACTTCCCTGGTGGTCCAGTGGTGAAGACTCTGCGCTTCCAATGCAGCAGGCGTGGGTTCAATCCCTGGTTGGGGAGCTAAGATCCCACATGCTGCGCAGCCAAAGAAATTTTTTTCAAAAGTTATACTCCTGTGTTGTTGAATTTAGTGGTTTAGATTTTGTTTGAATGTTAAGAAGATTTCAGTTTATTTACCAGGAACAAACAAAACATAATGTAAAAATAGTTTCCCAGAAACGATTTCCATCGTTCTCTTCTTCCCTTTCTCCCGCAGACTGACTGGTGTTTCATCTTGACAAGGTCTCTGAAGTTCTCTGTCATTCCATAGGAAAGCGGTCTGGCTTGGAGGTTGCAATCCCAGGGAATTTTTCATCAGCGGGGAAGTCTCCATCACTACAGAGGAATCAAGGGAGAAGTCAGTCCCGGGTAAGTGAGATGCTCCCCCTAAACACCAACACAGCAGTCGTGTACCTTTCAAGGGGTTCAGGGGCAAGATGGGCAAGGCATTTCTACTAACTCTTCTTAAGGATCATGGACAGTGCGCCCTATGCTACGAGGTAAGCGGTGACTGTTGTAATTCTTACTGGTGATCATTTCATGTCACTGATCCTTGGCTCTCTTTGTATCTCATAGGACTGTTGTAAGTCCAATACAAAATGAGTCTTCTTTTTAAAAAACTGAAATGTTTTACAAAGCCTAGCATTCTCATAGAGAGTCCTTTGAATTCTCCCCACTTTCCCGAGAGGCTAAGAACACTTCACACCATGAACTAGGAGAGGGGGTAGAGCCCTTTCTGATGAAATATAGAAACAAAGACAGAGTCTTAGCCTGCTTGCTCTCTGGACAGGATCTCGGACCACAAGGTCTTAAATCCTGGTATAAATGACGGAAGTGAGGACAGTTCAACTGGCACTCTCATAACAAGAGTTCTGAAACACCTTCCAAAGAGACTGTAGCAGTAGACGAGGGAAGGGAGTGCTACAGTGTGGTAGTACAGGGGGAATGCTCGGCTACAGCAGTGAAAAATGTGGTACCTATTGGTGTGCTCTCGGGGTTCTTGTACATGTAGCATAGATGACCTTTACAGTGTCCCTCCCACCTTCCCACCTGCATTAGGTGTTCTGTTTTTTTGTTTGTTTTTTTTTTTTTAATTTACGTTTATTGATTGATTGATTGATTGAACTTATTTATTCTACGTATTTATTTTTTTGGCTGCACTGGGTCCTCATTGGTGTGCACGGGCTTTCTCTAGTTGCGGCTAGCGGGGTCTACTCTTGGTTGCGGTGTGCGGGCTTCTCATCGCGGTGGCCTCTCTTGTTGCGGAGCATGGGCTGTAGGCGCGTGGGCTTCGGTAGTTGCGGCTCACGGGCTCTGGAATGCAGGCTCAGTCGTTGTGGCACATGCGCTTAGTTGCTGCACGGCATGTGGGATCTTCGCAGACCGGGGCTCGAAGCCGTGTCCCCTGCATTGGCAGGCGCCACCAGGGAAGCCCTAGCTGTTCTTACATAGAGTCTAAAAACAGAGAGCACTGAGAGAAGGTAGTGGTTATTAAAGGCTCAGGATCTAAATTCTACCTGTCTCTACACCCCTTCCCAGCTGTCGATTTGACCCCGTTTGTGAATGCCGACCTCATTCTTCAACTTGCTCTGCCGTTTGTATACTCACCTTGAAAACTTGTTTCTGTGATGCGTTGAGCAGACACAGGGTGGCAGATTGCAGAGGTGGAAGCTGGTGGTCGGATATTTGCGGGCTGAATCTCCTTCAGTCCCATTCCCATTTCTGGTTGCGCAGAGGCCCTACTTCCTGTGTATGACGCGGAGCCATAGGATTGCGGGCAGGAGCCAAGTTCTCCATACAGTGAAGACCCCAGTGTGCCTTGGTTATAGTAATATACCTGGCTTCCTTCCTGGTAGGGAAGTGACAGGCGGCTATGCCCCTGATTTGTTCGTGGGCCTCCTGATACAGCAGTTCCCTTGGCTCTGGCCCTGTCGTCAGCTGCCCCTAGGAGGACTCTGAGCCCTAGCCACTTCTCTGGTAGATTTGCCTATTCCCCCACTATAATCACACCTGAATAAGGCAACTCAAACCTTTCAGAGATGTGTCGTGAACCTCTTGTTTTCTGAAATACCTATCTGGTGGTTGTGAGACTTAAGGCCAACCTCCCCGAGAGACTTTGTTTCTATTTCTCCTAGTAAACCTAGACTCATCTCCTGTCACCTTCAACTCTACTCCAATTGTGTTCTTTCAACCCAGACCCCTGACCCTGCTTTTTACTTCTGCCATTTCATCCTCACTCCTGCTTCCTTTCCTAAATCCATACGTCTCTTTTGGCCTTCCTAGCCCTGGGCCAAGTTCCTTCCTCTTTCCTCAGTTTTTACCCCTTTCCTTCATTCTCCCATCCAACTTTCAGGCCTTCCTTTCTCACGCTCCAGTTAGCAGCATCTCAAAATTCGAAAGGTTTATTACTCATCTATTAATTCTATTCCATTTACTTATTCGGTTCTATACCTATCTTACCTATGTATGGAAGAACCGCTGGTAGCCAAGGTGGCAGCAAGAATCCTAGCAGCTGTCACCTGACGTATCCGTAGTAGTCAGCAATTTCCATTTCTTTGTCCCTCTGGGTGAAAAATTGCAGCTTCCCCGAAGAGGTGTATCTGGCAGCATTCTCCCGTTGTTGTTGAGCCCGCCTCTTCATGGCCTCTCGCTCTGGCCTCTGCTCTTGTTCGATGGGCTTTGACATGACTGGCTCAGGCACGTTGGGTTCCCTCCATGGAACTCGTTGCTTGCTGAAGTCTTGGAGTAGAAGTTGGGTTTGGAGCTTGGGTGGGGACTGGCGCTTAGTCACAGCAGGGGGAACAGGCTCGCGCTGGAGAGAAGCGCCAGATGAAGTTTTGTAGGGTGCAGGCCTAGGAGCAGCAGGCTGAGGGACACGAGGCTGGGTATGGTTGGTCCAAGCCGGTTGGGTTGGGTTGGCCACAGTTGGCTGAGCTGGTTTGGCGGGACCTGGCAAAGAGGCAGGAGCTGGCTGGGATGAATTGACTGCAGCAGGTTGAGCTGAGTCAGTAGAACCAGGCTGGGCACGGTAAGCCACAGCAGGCCGATGTGAGGCCAGAGACTGTGGCCTCCGAGGAGTGGGTCGAGCTTGAGGCTTGTCCCAGGCAGAAAAAGGCAGAGGTATCAACTTGACCTTCCCAGGAGGAGGCCGCTCACACTGGGATGGAGATGGACACTCTGTTTCAGCACTGCTGTCTGGTTTCTGGGCTTGGACTTGCGTTTTCTCAGGCCTCTTACCCTCACGTGGGGTATGCCGCCGTGGCTGGATCGCTGGGGGTGGCTGGGGGTCTTTGGGGTTGCTTGAATTTCCCAAGAGCCGACAGGAAGAGAGCCCAGTTTTCGTCTCATTCTTCTTCCCCAGCGCATGAAGAACCTTCACAGACTCCAGCATGCGCACGCCAAGGGAGGTTCGAGGCTTTTGAAAGCTCTCTTGGCGAAGCTCAGTTTGGTGTTCCTTTCGCTTCGTGTTGGGGATTGCTGGCTTGTCTTCTGCCTTGACTTTGTTCCCTGACTGCTTGTTCTCTTCAGCCTTGTTTCTTCCTCTGGTCCTTTTGGTCTTTTCCTGCCCATGGCTCTCAGTTTTGCTGATCTTTCCGGATGCAGCTTTCTGAGGTTTGCCTTGAGAGTGCTTGGCCGTGTTCGCAGGAGCCCTGTCACTGACTGCAGCAGTGCATATAACCGCTTCTCCCCCTAACAGGCACTCTGGATCCTTTGGCTGGATTTTGGCCTTGGGAGCACCACCGATAGGCTCAGAGGCTTTCTGTTTGTTCTTCCTGGGTTGATCAGAGGGAACCTTTACGACACTTGGCTTTTCCTGCACCTGATTCACCTTAATGGCTCTGGTGTCTTCAGCTTTGATCACGTTGGGACCTTGGGATCGATCAAGATCTTTCCAAGAATTAAAGAGCTGGGGAAGGTGAATATCCTCCGCCAGTGTAGTAATGTCTGCAAGACCACTGCTAGGTTCAGTCCCATTTTCAAGTGTCCCTAGGTCCTGACGACTCAGGCTGTTCTCTCCCAGATCAGCATTTTCAGAACTAGGCTGCTCCTCTTGGCTGAGGGGATCGGTGCAGGCCAGCGGCTGGGGAATATCAGGGATTCCTAAAGGGAGTAGTGGAGGATCTTGGTTTTCTATTGGGATCTGGTAGGCCTCCAGAGGCTTTGACAGCTTGGTTTTGATATCCTCCACGTTCTTACTCTCTGTTTGTCCCTGGCTTGGAGCTGGAGGCAGGGCCAGGAGACGCCTGGCACTCTGGACTGGAGCTGTCACTGAAATGTCCCCAAGTTCAGATGGTGGGTTACTCTCAAGTATGTGACTGTTTCTGCTACTGCAGGACTTGGGGAGTTCTTGAGTTTGTGTCACACAAAACGTCTGGCTTGGAGGTTGCAATCCCAGGGAATTTTTCATCACCAGGGAAGTCTCCATCACTACAAAGGGATCAAGGGAGAAGTCAGTCCCTGGTAAATGAGATGCTCCCCCTAAACACCAACACAGCAGTCATGTACCTTTCAAGGGGTTCAGGGGCAAGATGGGCAAGGCATTTCTACTAACTCTTCTTAAGGATCATGGACAGTGCCCTATGCTACGAGGTAAGCGGTGACTGTTGTAATGCTTAACTGGTGATCATTTCATGTCACTGATCCTTGGCTCTCTTTGTATCTCATAGGACTGTTGTAAGTCCAATACAAAATGAGTCTTCTTTTTAAACAACTGAAATGTTTTACAAAGCCTAGCATTCTCATATAGAGTCCTTTCAATTCTCCCCACTTTCCCGAGAGGCTAAGAACACTTCACACCATGAACTAGGAGAGGGGGTAGAGCCCTTTCTGATGAAATACAGAAACAAAGACAGAGTCTTAGCCTGCTTGCTCTCTGGACAGGATCTCGGACCACAAGGTCTTAAATCCTGGTATAAATGACGGAAGTGAGGACACTTCAACTGGCACTCTCATAACAAGAGTTCTGAGACACCTTCCAAAGAGACTGTAGCAGTAGACGAGGGAAGGGAGTGCTACAGTGTGGTAGTACAGGGGGAATGCTCGGCTACAGCAGTGAAAAATGTGGTACCTATTGGTGTGCTCTCGGGGTTCTTGTACATGTAGCATAGATGACCTTTACAGTGTCCCTGCCACCTTCCCACCTGCATTAGGTGTTCTTTTTGTTTTTTTGTTTTTTTGTTTTTTTTTAATTTACGTTTATTTATTGATTGATTGTTTGAACTTATTTATTCTACGTATTTATTTTTTTGGCTGCACAGGGTCTTCATTGGTGTGCACGGGCTTTCTCTAGTTGCGGCTAGCGGGGTCTACTCTTGGTTGCGCTGTGCGGGCTTCTCTTGTTGCGGAGCATGCGCTCTAGGCGCGTGGGCTTCGGTAGTTGCGGCTCACGGGCTCTAGAATGCAGGCTCAGTCGTTGTGGCACATGGGCTTAGTTGCTCCACGGCATGTGGGATCTTCCCAGACCAGGGCTCGAACCCGTGTCCCCCGCATTGCATTGGCAGGCGGATTCTTAACCACGGCGCCACCAGGGAAGCCCTAGGTGTTCTTACATAGAGTCTAAAAACAGAGGGCACTGAGCGAAGGTAGTGGTTACTAAAGGCTCAGGATCTAAATTCTACCTGTCTCTACACCCCTTCCCAGCTGTCGATTTGACCCCATTTGTGAATGCCGACCTCATTCTTCAGCTTTCTCTGCCGTTTGTATACTCACCTTGAAAACTTGTTTCTGTGATGCGTTGAGCAGACACAGGGTGGCAGATTGCAGAGGTGGAAGCTGGTGGTCGGATATTTGTGGGCTGAATCTCCTTCAGTCCCATTCCCATTTCTGGTTGCGCAGAGGCCCTACTTCCTGTGTATGACGCGGAGCCATAGGATTGCGGGCAGGAGCCAAGTTCTCCATACAGTGAAGACCCCAGTGTGCCTTGGTTATAGTAATATACCTGGCTTCCTTCCTGGTAGGGAAGTGACAGGCGGCTATGCCCCTGATTTGGAATCTGAGATGGTGCTCCCTGAGCAAGCCTGGCAGAAAGTGATGGATATAGAGGGACCATGTTATTGGCGTCTGAAGTTTTATCATACTGGGCTGCCATAAACATGGAGGAAGCAGCTGGGTGCCGGTCAGTGAGTGCCAGAGTAAAGTCTCCGAGTGAAGAGGAATTCTTTTCAGTGCTTCCTGTGATGTCCCACTCAAGAACACCTGGATAGGAAGGAGCTGAAGTGGAGATCTGGCTGTGGTCAGTAACTCCAGATAACATAGTCGTGCTGGAATGTTGGTAAAGGTAGGCACTACCCATGAGTGTCTGGAAAGAGGTACCGGTAGCCGATGCCGAACTGACGGCAGGGGCAGAGACTCTGGAGAAGTTGCAGACACTTCGTGTTAGGGAAGTTGCATTGCTCACCACAGGAAGAGAATGCTGCAGAGAATTTAGAATTCCAAGTAGAGATGGATTTTGGAAATTTTCTGTAAGAACAAGAGGGTCATGAAAAACTCAGGGAGGTTGAGAAATTCTCACTACGTTTGAGGAACAGCATTATCTTAAGGTTCTTGCTCTCAGGACACCTCTACTATCGACCCTTCCTGAGAAACCCAAAATCAGACAGTTAATGATGGCTGTAAGGACTGAGCAGTTTTCCACTCTTCTGTATTAACTGCCTGTGCTCCCATCTTGGGCACAGATGGGCAGAAGAGCCAAGTGGTATGGTTCAGACATTGTTCTCTAGGCTGGAAGCAACCTTCTCCCTGCCCTGTCTTTCCCTTCAGCCTGCACTCGTATTGACTTCTATGCTATTTCCTAGACTGGAAGCATTTTAGAACTAGGAGGCCCTTAGAGAACTTTCTCTTTTTTCAGTCTCATTTCACGAGTAAGGAAACTGAGGCTCAGAGAGGTCGGGTTGACTTGTTCAGGTTCTCTCATTATGTTAGTGTCATTACCAGGTTTCAGAACCTAAGTATCCTGACTTCCTTGCCAGGACTCCACTCTGAGCATGATAGTGCCAGAAAGCAGGAGAAATAGAACTTATAATATAAGCATTTTTTTTGTCCATTAGAAAACAGTACGGCCATTACCATTGTCATCTTCAGTGTCTCCCTTTGCTTGTGCAGTTCCCACGCTATTACCTAGAGTTGACGTATAGCTCAGTCCAACTGGTGAACTGAAAGAGTCATTTTTGCCCTCTTCAAGCCTGGTTTCTCATCCTACCTCAAAATGATTACCCGAAAGTGGATTTCTTAAGTGCTTTTGGAAAGAGAAAAGTTATCTGATTACTTCAGATTACTCATCTATAAAGTGGTTATAACACCACCACCAATAATAATAGCAGTAATAATTAATAGATGAATAAGCTGATCTATTGCGTATGATTTATATGGAGGAAGATACAATAAGTTCTAGAAAGACAAAGAAAAATCATGAAAAACATGTTACGTAACGAAAAAGAAATCCATAGATATTAATGAAAACTGGGGTATGTGGGCAAGTATCAAAGCCTAATGAATTTACTAACAAATGACATTCTGTACCATACATGCAATATTATGAAAGTGAATTTTGCCCACTCTATTTTAGTGAATACTATTAACCAAAAAACACGATGGAGGTGATAGAGGTGAATGAATTCCTAGCCAATGCATACAGACAGAGACGATAAATCAGTAAAAAATGCACAACAAGCAACAGAATGCAACAAATGTGAATGTATAGGTAGCCACAACATATATAGACAAGTATTTCAATGAAAACCGGTACAAAGCAGACAGCAAAATAGTAAGTGTAAAAGAGTTTCATTATTGTGCTCATTCATATTTTTACCCAGCAAGTAACAGGTATTAAGCCTAGGAGAAATATATCTTTCCATGAATATAACTCATATAATAAGCAGAAAGGAAGCTTAAAAAGTATCAAGAAGGTTTTTGTATTTATCCTAGAACTTAGAATCATCTTCCACATCCAAGAAGATGACATCCCAAGACCTCAAAAAACCATCATCCCTAGAATCCAATTAAAAAAGATTTTCAAATGTAAGAAAATCCAAAGAACTCCACAACATTGTTTTAGATAAATGTGGATGTTTGTGTTTTCTTTTTTTCTTTTGCCGCGCCGCGTGGCCCTGGCCGTGAAAGCACCGAGTCCTAAGCGCTGGACCGCCAGGGAATTCCCTAAATGGGGAATTAGAGATGTGGGGCTTGACTTTTTCTTTTTCTTCTCCGGTAGCTAAGATCTACAAGCGAACGATGGCTGTTGATCAATGTGCTCTCTGTGTTAGGAAGGAAATAACTGTAAAAATTGAAAAGCAACCTTGCCTTAGAAGCTACATATCACACAAAGGAAATAGTCCTTCTGATTCAATGTAGAAGATATCATTTAAAATGTTTAATTGGTCAAATGTCTACCTAGTTTAAAAATTAGAAAGAATAGAACACTGAAAAGCAGCCCCCTAGATAACCACTTTGGTTTCTGGTTTCTAGGAAGCATCATTTCTAAAACATACTTCTAAAATGTTTCTATTCCAAACTGTCAAGTGCCAGCTGTATTCAGAGAGGCAATAAAAGAAAGAAAACGGAGTATGACTTTTCTGATAGGCTGCCCTTCCTGGTGATCCCCTGTTCTGGCCTTACTTTCCTTCTTAGTCTGTTAATGTAAGGATTTGCTACCATCAGCTTTGTTTTGCCCTGCTCTGAGCAGATTTCCCTCTGTGCTGTTTCTGCTTTAATTTAAAATCTTTGGCTCCCGTCAACATTCCATGGCAAACTGCCTCTTTCTTGAGAGCTCCTCTATGCTTTCCCTCTTCATTCTTATATTTTTTTCCCATCTCTTGGTTCCTGTTGGCCTGTGCTAATGAAAACAATCCTAAACTTGCTTACGTTTGACTCTGTGCCTCCCTATATAGCCCAGTACTCTCCATCCTCTCTCCCTATTCTCTCTTTTCAACTAGTCGAAATACTAGTGGAGGGAGACCATTGGAGATGAAACATCTTGGTATATATCGCTAGTTTTCTGTGTCACCTGGCTTTTCTATGTTTCTGTTGAAACACTCTTTTGAGAAGTCTCTGATTTCATTTTCTACATGGGTACCCTTTAAGGCTCAATATTGGAAAAGAAGGGGATCAGAGTGATCAACCCAATGTGGTATCCTAACGTAACAGATAAGGAAAGCAGCAGGCTTTGTGAGGCAGTCAGTGATTTGTCCAAAGTCACACAGACAGTAAACGTCAAAGTCAAAACTGAAATTAGGTCTCCAGACTTGTAGTTCAATACTTTCCCTCATTATTCCACGCTATTTTGAATCTCCTCCTCAATTTAGGGGCACAAGAAATCGAACGCAAAACTTTCCAAAGTTTCTTTTCTTACCTGACATGGTCAGAGAAGAGGAGACATCAACTGCAGGTACAAGGGATGAGGAGACAACACTAGAGGATGTCTGAGTGGCTGCAGCTGAACGGCGCACGTGTCCAGTACAAAGGTCACTGGTTACTGGTCCAAACGGCTCCACGGAAACCCCAAGACCTCTACCAAGTGGTAGTAGGTTTGGTAGGAGAGTGATGTCACAAAGCAGGCAGTTGAAAGGTATGAGCTAGCCAATAGGGAGGTCCGATCCCCAACAGGAGGGCGGGCTTGGGTGAAGAGAGCGTAGGAGAGCTAAAACAACCCCTCAATTTCTGAGCTCTGGGGAGGAAATCCTAGAAGACAGATTTACCTCCCCCAGGCTCTTCCATTAGGGAAATCATTGCAACATTTCTTACAGACGTTCATTAATATAATTAACTAACAGTTACTTATATTCTACAGAGTATTCTATTTTATGTATCATATACTTAGAGCTATATAGATCTTATTTAACTAGTATCCTTAGGAAGGAAAGAGCCATGTAGTTTGAACTATTACAGTTGTAACTTGGTTAAAGAGCAGGGTGAAGTTTGTTGAGTGTACCCTGTGGAGAATGTTGTGGTCCAAGGCTCTTCTCTTTTAGTTTCTTCTCCTTGACTCCTACCTTCCTTGGGCTGGGCTAGGCTGGGGGCCAGGTTGGACTTGCGACTTAACATTTCTCTTCCGCTTTCTTTTTTTTTTTTTTTTTTTTTTTCTTCCATTATGGGCATTGCTTCTAGGACAAGCCTTGATCTTGCATTGGATGTTCCTTCCTGTCAACTTCCAGCAGCAGGAGTCTTCTTTTCAGTGCTTGATGCTTCACGAAATAGACTCTGCCCATTGGCAGCAAATACCAGAGAGCCAGGAGACAGAGCTGGTTGCAGACCTTTCCTCTTCCAGCCTTTGGTTGCAATTGTTTTGCCCATGATTTGCTAGCTCTAGTTCCTTGGGCCACACAGGTATCCTGCCATCCAGCTCTTTTTATATGTGAGAGACATTCTGAACACTGTCCCTCTTTCTTTGCACAGAAGTATATACAGTGTGGCAATTACCGTAATCTCCTCCCCCTTGCAAACAGCCCCTCTAGAATCTCGGACCTCTAGGACTCTCTGTCTTGCATGCTTGGGTGCAAGGCCAAGCACAATGAAGAGGAGAATAATTAGAGAAAGAGGAGGACATTGGTGGAGAACTGGGAGCAGGTAAGGTGAAAGGGCACCGGAGAAAAGAGATGCATGTAGGTTTTTTGGTTTCTGTGGGAAACAAGTTGACACACTTGGGCCTCATTTTGTATTAACAGAACAGAGAGTTGTAGATATAAGTAGCTAGATCGTGCAGCAACTGCCATGAAGTCTGTACACTGAAGAGAACAGTCTCACATCTAGTTTTCATTTTGTTTTATGTCATATTACCTTATTTATAGCATTCACTGGTATGTTTGTAGAACGCAGATGTTTTCAAATGCTCTGGTTTTGTCTACATGGTTATTTCCTTGTCCTATTTGTAAGGAATCCAACATTGTAAGACATATTGCATGTTTTTCTCTTGACGATTGTTTACCTTGAAGCGTCATGAACTAACTTGAGCTGTTGGATTTTGTGGAGAAACTTTAAAAAGGGTCTGTGAAAAAGGCATTGTGGTGAGTCGCATTATGCACCCGAGCGTAAGGAGCAGATATCTGCCACCAGCCCAGCTTGGCCTGGATTGCCTCTGTGTTAGTTCCCCTGGTTAGTGCTTTTCTCCCTAACCACTCTTGTGACTGTGATAATGTGAGTTAAGGGCTGAGTTGCTAGTGATTTATGTGTGAGGTAGGCTGGTTTGAGGGAGGAAATCTATGGACCTAGTCATTTTCCTTGGTGGTAAGCTTTCAGGGGTGCAAAGATCGATCTTCCTGGGGACTTTTCTGGTACCAGGAAGATATCGCATAGATGGGACCTCCAAAGACACACATTTAATTTTTAGGCCTGTTGTTCCTATTATGAGATGTGAGTTTCTTCACTGATGGGGATGCTGCTTATCTGAGAAGAAACTGTGAAAGGTGGTGTAGTATAGAGGTGTGGCTTAAGCTTTTAAGTTTTCTTCAAGGTTTTTCCCCTAAGCTTCATACTTCAGACGGCCTACTTACATGAGACTAGTATGTGATGTCAGGCTAACAACTTCCTAAATACCTGCAAGCCAGATCAGTGTCTCTTTTCTCTATATTCCCATGGAAATCAAGGGTCCCGCCGAATTTTCCATCGAAACAGTTGATTTGTGCTGTCTCTAGGAATTCTAAAGGGCGTACCGTTGCTTCCTAACCGGTGTCATTTGGGAGATCCACCTCTGTACGTTCAAATGATTAATTTTGAGACTCTGCTCATGTGTGCAGTAAACCCTTTAATTCCCTAAGACCTTCCTTTCCTCCATCTCATACCCCATGAAGCCCGCTTCAGTTTATCTCCTGAATTTCTTTGGAATCTGTCAGCTCTCCCTCAACATCCTAATACTGAACTTGCCTGTCTGTTGCGATTAGGTCCTAACTAGTGTCCATATATCTTGTTTCCCTCCAATCCATTCTTCACACAAGAAACCTTCAAAGCAAGTTGGAACATTGCTCATAAACATCGCTCACAAACATTGTTTTGAGAATAGAAAACACACTGGTGGCCTTTAAGACTCTGCGTGCTCTAGAATCCTCTCTGCTTCTCTAGCCCCATCTTGTGCCACGTTTGCCCTCACTTTCTATGCTTCAGATACACTGAATTAACCTTAGTTCTCACTCATCTGACAGAAGTCAGTTGAGAAATTATTTTTCACTGTGATTCCTAGCATTAAGGAATTTGATGATCAGGTTTTGTATGAGGACTAAAACTAAACTGGGAAGTGGAAGAATTGCGTTTCAACTGTTTCAGTCAACACGCATGTATTAATGATACCTAAGTATTGAACACCGGGCTAGGTTTCATGAGGGATACAGAAGTTCTGGCCATCTCTGGTTTTGGGTATCCCTTATTTGTTGAGACCTTTGCGTTGTTTGGTTGCCTTTTGTCTGTTTTCCAGATGGGAAAACAGGAACAAGGGAAGTATAGGTTATTACTAGGTGGGGTTGAACAAGTGGAGCAGCAAACTGCAAAGCAGAAAGAAGAGGGACGTACTATAGAGGGATGTGATTTCCATTTTCAAGGCGCCTGCGTCCTGTGCAGGGAGACAGCCTAACATAAAATGTGCCTAACAAAAGATCTATTGACTTCTTACTAAAAATCTCCAGTTCATATAACCCAGGGGTTTATACCTTCTCCTTTAAAAGTTCTATTCCTGGGACTTCCCTGGTGGTCCAGTGGTGAAGACTCTGCGCTTCCAATGCAGCAGGCGTGGGTTCAATCCCTGGTTGGGGAGCTAAGATCCCACATGCTGCGCAGCCAAAGAAATTTTTTTCAAAAGTTATACTCCTGTGTTGTTGAATTTAGTGGTTTAGATTTTGTTTGAATGTTAAGAAGATTTCAGTTTATTTACCAGGAACAAACAAAACATAATGTAAAAATAGTTTCCCAGAAACGATTTCCATCGTTCTCTTCTTCCCTTTCTCCTGCAGACTGGTGTTTCATCTTGACAAGTTCTCTGAAGTTCTCTGTCATTCCATAGGAAAGCGGTCTGGCTTGGAGGTTGCAATCCCAGGGAATTTTTCATCAGCGGGGAAGTCTCCATCACTACAGAGGAATCAAGGGAGAAGTCAGTCCCGGGTAAGTGAGATGCTCCCCCTAAACACCAACACAGCAGTCGTGTACCTTTCAAGGGGTTCAGGGGCAAGATGGGCAAGGCATTTCTACTAACTCTTCTTAAGGATCATGGACAGTGTGCCCTATGCTACGAGGTAAGCGGTGACTGTTGTAATTCTTACTGGTGATCATTTCATGTCACTGATCCTTGGCTCTCTTTGTATCTCATAGGACTGTTGTAAGTCCAATACAAAATGAGTCTTCTTTTTAAAAAACTGAAATGTTTTACAAAGCCTAGCATTCTCATAGAGAGTCCTTTGAATTCTCCCCACTTTCCCGAGAGGCTAAGAACACTTCACACCATGAACTAGGAGAGGGGGTAGAGCCCTTTCTGATGAAATATAGAAACAAAGACAGAGTCTTAGCCTGCTTGCTCTCTGGACAGGATCTCGGACCACAAGGTCTTAAATCCTGGTATAAATGACGGAAGTGAGGACAGTTCAACTGGCACTCTCATAACAAGAGTTCTGAAACACCTTCCAAAGAGACTGTAGCAGTAGACGAGGGAAGGGAGTGCTACAGTGTGGTAGTACAGGGGGAATGCTCGGCTACAGCAGTGAAAAATGTGGTACCTATTGGTGTGCTCTCGGGGTTCTTGTACATGTAGCATAGATGACCTTTACAGTGTCCCTCCCACCTTCCCACCTGCATTAGGTGTTCTGTTTTTTTGTTTGTTTTTTTTTTTTTAATTTACGTTTATTGATTGATTGATTGATTGAACTTATTTATTCTACGTATTTATTTTTTTGGCTGCACTGGGTCCTCATTGGTGTGCACGGGCTTTCTCTAGTTGCGGCTAGCGGGGTCTACTCTTGGTTGCGGTGTGCGGGCTTCTCTTGTTGCGGAGCATGCGCTCTAGGCGCGTGGGCTTCGGTAGTTGCGGCTCACGGGCTCTAGAATGCAGGCTCAGTCGTTGTGGCACATGGGCTTAGTTGCTCCACGGCATGTGGGATCTTCCCAGACCAGGGCTCGAACCCGTGTCCCCCGCATTGCATTGGCAGGCGGATTCTTAACCACGGCGCCACCAGGGAAGCCCTAGGTGTTCTTACATAGAGTCTAAAAACAGAGGGCACTGAGCGAAGGTAGTGGTTACTAAAGGCTCAGGATCTAAATTCTACCTGTCTCTACACCCCTTCCCAGCTGTCGATTTGACCCCATTTGTGAATGCCGACCTCATTCTTCAGCTTTCTCTGCCGTTTGTATACTCACCTTGAAAACTTGTTTCTGTGATGCGTTGAGCAGACACAGGGTGGCAGATTGCAGAGGTGGAAGCTGGTGGTCGGATATTTGTGGGCTGAATCTCCTTCAGTCCCATTCCCATTTCTGGTTGCGCAGAGGCCCTACTTCCTGTGTATGACGCGGAGCCATAGGATTGCGGGCAGGAGCCAAGTTCTCCATACAGTGAAGACCCCAGTGTGCCTTGGTTATAGTAATATACCTGGCTTCCTTCCTGGTAGGGAAGTGACAGGCGGCTATGCCCCTGATTTGGAATCTGAGATGGTGCTCCCTGAGCAAGCCTGGCAGAAAGTGATGGATATAGAGGGACCATGTTATTGGCGTCTGAAGTTTTATCATACTGGGCTGCCATAAACATGGAGGAAGCAGCTGGGTGCCGGTCAGTGAGTGCCAGAGTAAAGTCTCCGAGTGAAGAGGAATTCTTTTCAGTGCTTCCTGTGATGTCCCACTCAAGAACACCTGGATAGGAAGGAGCTGAAGTGGAGATCTGGCTGTGGTCAGTAACTCCAGATAACATAGTCGTGCTGGAATGTTGGTAAAGGTAGGCACTACCCATGAGTGTCTGGAAAGAGGTACCGGTAGCCGATGCCGAACTGACGGCAGGGGCAGAGACTCTGGAGAAGTTGCAGACACTTCGTGTTAGGGAAGTTGCATTGCTCACCACAGGAAGAGAATGCTGCAGAGAATTTAGAGTTCCAAGTAGAGATGGATTTTGGAAATTTTCTGTAAGAACAAGAGGGTCATGAAAAACTCAGGGAGGTTGAGAAATTCTCACTACGTTTGAGGAACAGCATTATCTTAAGGTTCTTGCTCTCAGGACACCTCTACTATCGACCCTTCCTGAGAAACCCAAAATCAGACAGTTAATGATGGCTGTAAGGACTGAGCAGTTTTCCACTCTTCTGTATTAACTGCCTGTGCTCCCATCTTGGGCACAGATGGGCAGAAGAGCCAAGTGGTATGGTTCAGACATTGTTCTCTAGGCTGGAAGCAACCTTCTCCCTGCCCTGTCTTTCCCTTCAGCCTGCACTCGTATTGACTTCTATGCTATTTCCTAGACTGGAAGCATTTTAGAACTAGGAGGCCCTTAGAGAACTTTCTCTTTTTTCAGTCTCATTTCACGAGTAAGGAAACTGAGGCTCAGAGAGGTCGGGTTGACTTGTTCAAGTTCTCTCATTATGTTAGTGTCATTACCAGGTTTCAGAACCTAAGTATCCTGACTTCCTTGCCAGGACTCCACTCTGAGCATGATAGTGCCAGAAAGCAGGAGAAATAGAACTTATAATATAAGCATTTTTTTTGTCCATTAGAAAACAGTACGGCCATTACCATTGTCATCTTCAGTGTCTCCCTTTGCTTGTGCAGTTCCCACGCTATTACCTAGAGTTGACGTATAGCTCAGTCCAACTGGTGAACTGAAAGAGTCATTTTTGCCCTCTTCAAGCCTGGTTTCTCATCCTACCTCAAAATGATTACCCGAAAGTGGATTTCTTAAGTGCTTTTGGAAAGAGAAAAGTTATCTGATTACTTCAGATTACTCATCTATAAAGTGGTTATAACACCACCACCAATAATAATAGCAGTAATAATTAATAGATGAATAAGCTGATCTATTGCGTATGATTTATATGGAGGAAGATACAATAAGTTCTAGAAAGACAAAGAAAAATCATGAAAAACATGTTACGTAACGAAAAAGAAATCCATAGATATTAATGAAAACTGGGGTATGTGGGCAAGTATCAAAGCCTAATGAATTTACTAACAAATGACATTCTGTACCATACATGCAATATTATGAAAGTGAATTTTGCCCACTCTATTTTAGTGAATACTATTAACCAAAAAACACGATGGAGGTGATAGAGGTGAATGAATTCCTAGCCAATGCATACAGACAGAGACGATAAATCAGTAAAAAATGCACAACAAGCAACAGAATGCAACAAATGTGAATGTATAGGTAGCCACAACATATATAGACAAGTATTTCAATGAAAACCGGTACAAAGCAGACAGCAAAATAGTAAGTGTAAAAGAGTTTCATTATTGTGCTCATTCATATTTTTACCCAGCAAGTAACAGGTATTAAGCCTAGGAGAAATATATCTTTCCATGAATATAACTCATATAATAAGCAGAAAGGAAGCTTAAAAAGTATCAAGAAGGTTTTTGTATTTATCCTAGAACTTAGAATCATCTTCCACATCCAAGAAGATGACATCCCAAGACCTCAAAAAACCATCATCCCTAGAATCCAATTAAAAAAGATTTTCAAATGTAAGAAAATCCAAAGGACTCCACAACATTGTTTTAGATAAATGTGGATGTTTGTGTTTTCTTTTTTTCTTTTGCCGTGCCGCGTGGCCCTGGCCGTGAAAGCACCGAGTCCTAAAGCGCTGGACCGCCAGGGAATTCCCTAAATGGGGAATTAGAGATGTGGGGCTTGACTTTTTCTTTTTCTTCTCCGGTAGCTAAGATCTACAAGCGAACGATGGCTGTTGATCAATGTGCTCTCTGTGTTAGGAAGGAAATAACTGTAAAAATGAAAAGCAACCTTGCCTTAGAAGCTACATATCACACAAAGGAAATAGTCCTTCTGATTCAATGTAGAAGATATCATTTAAAATGTTTAATTGGTCAAATGTCTACCTAGTTTAAAAATTAGAAAGAATAGAACACTGAAAAGCAGCCCCCTAGATAACCACTTTGGTTTCTGGTTTCTAGGAAGCATCATTTCTAAAACATACTTCTAAAATGTTTCTATTCCAAACTGTCAAGTGCCAGCTGTATTCAGAGAGGCAATAAAAGAAAGAAAACGGAGTATGACTTTTCTGATAGGCTGCCCTTCCTGGTGATCCCCTGTTCTGGCCTTACTTTCCTTCTTAGTCTGTTAATGTAAGGATTTGCTACCATCAGCTTTGTTTTGCCCTGCTCTGAGCAGATTTCCCTCTGTGCTGTTTCTGCTTTAATTTAAAATCTTTGGCTCCCATCAACATTCCATGGCAAACTGCCTCTTTCTTGAGAGCTCCTCTATGCTTTCCCTCTTCATTCTTATATTTTTTTCCCATCTCTTGGTTCCTGTTGGCCTGTGCTAATGAAAACAATCCTAAACTTGCTTACGTTTGACTCTGTGCCTCCCTATATAGCCCAGTACTCTCCATCCTCTCTCCCTATTCTCTCTTTTCAACTAGTCGAAATACTAGTGGAGGGAGACCATTGGAGATGAAACATCTTGGTATATATCGCTAGTTTTCTGTGTCACCTGGCTTTTCTATGTTTCTGTTGAAACACTCTTTTGAGAAGTCTCTGATTTCATTTTCTACATGGGTACCCTTTAAGGCTCAATATTGGAAAAGAAGGGGATCAGAGTGATCAACCCAATGTGGTATCCTAACGTAACAGATAAGGAAAGCAGCAGGCTTTGTGAGGCAGTCAGTGATTTGTCCAAAGTCACACAGACAGTAAACGTCAAAGTCAAAACTGAAATTAGGTCTCCAGACTTGTAGTTCAATACTTTCCCTCATTATTCCACGCTATTTTGAATCTCCTCCTCAATTTAGGGGCAAAAGAAATCGAACGCAAAACTTTCCAAAGTTTCTTTTCTTACCTGACATGGTCAGAGAAGAGGAGACATCAACTGCAGGTACAAGGGATGAGGAGACAACACTAGAGGATGTCTGAGTGGCTGCAGCTGAACGGCGCACGTGTCCAGTACAAAGGTCACTGGTTACTGGTCCAAACGGCTCCACGGAAACCCCAAGACCTCTACCAAGTGGTAGTAGGTTTGGTAGGAGAGTGATGTCACAAAGCAGGCAGTTGAAAGGTATGAGCTAGCCAATAGGGAGGTCCGATCCCCAACAGGAGGGCGGGCTTGGGTGAAGAGAGCGTAGGAGAGCTAAAACAACCCCTCAATTTCTGAGCTCTGGGGAGGAAATCCTAGAAGACAGATTTACCTCCCCCAGGCTCTTCCATTAGGGAAATCATTGCAACATTTCTTACAGACGTTCATTAATATAATTAACTAACAGTTACTTATATTCTACAGAGTATTCTATTTTATGTATCATATACTTAGAGCTATATAGATCTTATTTAACTAGTATCCTTAGGAAGGAAAGAGCCATGTAGTTTGAACTATTACAGTTGTAACTTGGTTAAAGAGCAGGGTGAAGTTTGTTGAGTGTACCCTGTGGAGAATGTTGTGGTCCAAGGCTCTTCTCTTTTAGTTTCTTCTCCTTGACTCCTACCTTCCTTGGGCTGGGCTAGGCTGGGGGCCAGGTTGGACTTGCGACTTAACATTTCTCTTCCGCTTTCTTTTTTTTTTTTTTCTTCCATTATGGGCATTGCTTCTAGGACAAGCCTTGGTCTTGCATTGGATGTTCCTTCCTGTCAACTTCCAGCAGCAGGAGTCTTCTTTTCAGTGCTTGATGCTTCACGAAATAGACTCTGCCCATTGGCAGCAAATACCAGAGAGCTAGGAGACAGAGCTGGTTGCAGACCTTTCCTCTTCCAGCCCTTGGTTGCAATTGTTTTGCCCATGATTTGCTAGCTCTAGTTCCTTGGGCCACACAGGTATCCTGCCATCCAGCTCTTTTTATATGTGAGAGACATTCTGAACACTGTCCCTCTTTCTTTGCACAGAAGTATATACAGTGTGGCAGTTACCGTAATCTCCTCCCCCTTGCAAACAGCCCCTCTAGAATCTCGGACCTCTAGGACTCTCTGTCTTGCATGCTTGGGTGCAAGGCCAAGCACAATGAAGAGGAGAATAATTAGAGAAAGAGGAGGACATTGGTGGAGAACTGGGAGCAGGTAAGGTGAAAGGGCACCGGAGAAAAGAGATGCATGTAGGTTTTTTGGTTTCTGTGGGAAACAAGTTGACACACTTGGGCCTCATTTTGTATTAACAGAACAGAGAGTTGTAGATATAAGTAGCTAGATCGTGCAGCAACTGCCATGAAGTCTGTACACTGAAGAGAACAGTCTCACATCTAGTTTTCATTTTGTTTTATGTCATATTACCTTATTTATACCATTCACTGGTATGTTTGTAGAACGCAGATGTTTTCAAATGCTCTGGTTTTGTCTACATGGTTATTTCCTTGTCCTATTTGTAAGGAATCCAACATTGTAAGACATATTGCATGTTTTTCTCTTGACGATTGTTTACCTTGAAGCGTCATGAGCTAACTTGAGCTGTTGGATTTTGTGGAGAAACTTTAAAAAGGGTCTGTGAAAAAGGCATTGTGGTGAGTCGCATTATGCACCCGAGCGTAAGGAGCAGATATCTGCCACCAGCCCAGCTTGGCCTGGATTGCCTCTGTGTTAGTTCCCCTGGTTAGTGCTTTTCTCCCTAACCACTCTTGTGACTGTGATAATGTGAGTTAAGGGCTGAGTTGCTAGTGATTTATGTGTGAGGTAGGCTGGTTTGAGGGAGGAAATCTATGGACCTAGTCATTTTCCTTGGTGGTAAGCTTTCAGGGGTGCAAAGATCGATCTTCCTGGGGACTTTTCTGGTACCAGGAAGATATCGCATAGATGGGACCTCCAAAGACACACATTTAATTTTTAGGCCTGTTGTTCCTATTATGGGATGTGAGTTTCTTCACTGATGGGGATGCTGCTTATCTGAGAAGAAACTGTGAAAGGTGGTGTAGTATAGAGGTGTGGCTTAAGCTTTTAAGTTTTCTTCAAGGTTTTTCCCCTAAGCTTCATACTTCAGACGGCCTACTTACATGAGACTAGTATGTGATGTCAGGCTAACAACTTCCTAAATACCTGCAAGCCAGATCAGTGTCTCTTTTCTCTATATTCCCATGGAAATCAAGGGTCCCGCCGAATTTTCCATCGAAACAGTTGATTTGTGCTGTCTCTAGGAATTCTACAGGGCGTACCGTTGCTTCCTAACCGGTGTCATTTGGGAGATCCACCTCTGTACGTTCAAATGATTAATTTTGAGACTCTGCTCATGTGTGCAGTAAACCCTTTAATTCCCTAAGACCTTCCTTTCCTCCATCTCATACCCCATTAAGCCCGCTTCAGTTTATCTCCTGAATTTCTTTGGAATCTGTCAGCTCTCCCTCAACATCCTAATACTGAACTTGCCTGTCTGTTGCGATTAGGTCCTAACTAGTGTCCATATATCTTGTTTCCCTCCAATCCATTCTTCACACAAGAAAGCTTCAAAGCAAGTTGGAACATTGCTCATAAACATCGCTCACAAACATTGTTTTGAGAATAGAAAACACACTGGTGGCCTTTAAGACTCTGCGTGCTCTAGAATCCTCTCTGCTTCTCTAGCCCCATCTTGTGCCACGTTT